>NC_142463.1:10517766-10669282 GCF_049115385.1 Moschus berezovskii
TGTGCCCTCTCTTTGGAAAGCCAACAGGTTTAAAAAAGGTTAAACGTCTCTGTGGATTTCCGACCACACAGTCACAGCTGGAGGGGAGTGGTATGGGGTTGAGAACTGAGATGTTCCTCCTTCCCTCCAAGGAGAGTGAGTAGTTGCTGAACTACAGGTGGGGAAATCCCTTGCTGGGCTCTGTTGTCCACACTCAGGACAGGGGCTGATGTAAACAGTCACCGTTTTTCCTCTGCTCTCCCTGGCTCTGGGGAAGGAAAAGGGGAATGGGGAGTTTCTGGGCTTCAGAGGAGGGCCAGGATTGGGGTGAAATAAATGAGGAACTCACTTGAAGCAAGATTGGGAGCTCAGTAATCAAGATAAATAATGTATCTTAGTGCAATACTTTAAAATTTTTTGAATGCAAAATATATCCACAATACACAGGATACCAGAATTTTACACAAAGATGGAATCTGACTCTCACTTCTACAATCCTACCTCACTTGCCTCCCAGGCTACCGTTGGCCACAGCATGAGACTAAAAACCCAGTGCAAATGAACTGTGGACTCTGCCTCAGGGCAGCGTAGCACACACAGGACAGTGAAGGGTATGAGTGATAGTTAAAAGCATGGGAGAAGAGAATGATGGGGGTGCGGATTAAGAGGCAGATTTGCTAGGTACAGAATAAGCTACAAGGACAACACGACACAGGAAACATAGCCATTATTTTATAACTATAAATAGAATATAGCTTTAAAAATTGTGAATTGTTGTACCCATGCATATTATGTAATATTGTACATTAACTATATCTCAATTAAAAGAAATTAAATTTGAAATAAAAGAAACCCTCCAGGAACTTCCCTGGTGGTCCAGTGGTTAAGACTTCGAGCTCCCAATACAGAAGGCATGAGTTTGATCCCTGGTTGGGGAGCTAAGATCACACAAGCCGCATGATTCAGCCAAGAAATTAAAAATTTAAAAAAGAAACCCTCTAGCAGTTGGTGAGATGAAACTTAACCAGCAGGTCCCACTGGGGAAGGTGAGGGAACTCAAGTGGGCTGGGAGGAGGGTCAGGATCCCACCTGTCTGCTTTCCTCCTGCTGTCCCTCTCCCCACAGGCTTTGGATTGGTGGTACCCTAAGTGTGGTCTAAGGAGCCACATGCGTCAAATCCCCAGTGAGTGCTTGTTCAAGAAAATAAAGATTTCCTGGGCACCATCTCACATCTACTGAATGAAAATCCCTGGAAATATGGCCCTGGGAATTCATTTTTTTAAACTGATTGATTGAAGTAAAATTTACATACCTGAAGTTCACCCATTGGAAGAGTACAATTCAAAGATTTTTAGTACACTTATAGAGTTGTGTAACCATTACCACAGACTGTTTTAAGGCATTTCCAACACCTCCCCCCCAAATTTCTCTATTCTCGTTTGTAATTTATTCCCACTCCAAGCTTTAGGCAACCACTGATCTGCTTTCTGTCTATATATTTGCATATACTGGACATATTATATAAATGAAACACATATATAACATGCCAACTTTTGCATCTAGCTTCTTGTACTTATAATATTTTTGAGGTTCATCTGTGTTGTAGATTTATTAGTAGGTCATCCCTTTTTATTGCTTAGTAGTACTCCATTGTATGGATGTAACACATTTTGTTTATTCGTTCATCAGTTGATGGACTCTGGGTTTGTTTCCACTTTTTGGCTAGCATGAATAATACTGCTGTGATCATTCACAATGCTGCTGTGATCATTCACAATGCATCTTTGTGTGGACATGTTTTCACTGCTTTTGAATTCCTAGGAGTGGAATTGCGGGATTTTTATGAGTTTGTCTTTAATTTTTTAAAGAAACTCCCAAGCTGTTTTCTAAAGCAGCTGTACTATTTTACATTCCTACCCAATAGATGTGAGGATTCCAGTTTCTTCACATTGTCATCCGCACTAGATATGTCTGTCTGTTTGATTATAACCTTCCTGGTGAGTATCTCAGTATATTTTAAATTTGCATTTACTTAATCACTAGTGATGTTGAGCTCTTTCTCATATGCTTACTAGCCACTCATATGCTTACTAGCCACTCATATCTCATTTTTAGTGAAACATCTATTTACATGTTTTGAATATTCTCTACTTGGGTTATTTATCTTACTATTGAATTATAGGAATTCATATATTCTGGATCCACATCCTTGATAAGATATAGGATTTGCAGATATCTTATTCAAGTGTATTTCATTGATTTTTGAAAAGAGACTCTTGCTTTTATTTATTTATTTGGCCACGTGGAGGCCTCAGTTGCGTCACATGGGGTCTTCACTGGGTCATGCGGGGTCTTTTGTTGTGGCGCATGGACTCTAGCTGTGGCACGCAGGCTCACTTATTGTGGCGCATGGGCCCAGTTGCTCTGCCGCATGGGGGATCCTAATTCTCCAACCAGGGATCAAACCCACATCTCCTGCATTGCAAGGCAGATTCCCAACCTCAGGACCACCAGGGAAGCCCCTCATTTTCTTAATAGTGTCTTTTCACGTGCAAAAGTCTTTTAATTTGATGAAATCCAGTTTCATGATTTTCTTTTATGGATCATGTTTTGGTGTTGTATGAGGAATTCTTTGCCCAATCCAAGGTCAGTAAGGCTTTTCTCCTGTATTTTATTCTAGAAAGAATTGCAGTTTTAACCAGCTTTCTGAGCATCTGTGGCACACTCCCCAGAGTCAGTGGTCAGAACATATCTCCCACCTGTGGGCAGAGTGTGTGGACTTGTGGTGTGTGTGTGTGAGTCTTGTCTTTGGGCGTGTGTACATGTGAATGGCTTCTGCGTGCATGACCGGGGGACACCATGAGTAGACCACTTCAGCTTCCGGACTCACTATGGTATGGGAGACAGATGCCAGTGTCCCTGCCTTGCAATCTGTGCTAGTTAATGCGCACCTTTATGACTGCTCTTTCCCCAGGCCACCTGATTCCCTGCCTGACCCTGGCTTCGCACCCATCATTTTTGAAGGAAGAAGCTCTGAGGGGAAAGATACAGACAAGTTGGGGGAAGAGGGGGAAGCAACAAAGTCCTTAATTCATGCACACAAACGCGTGTCCGCCTGTCTTGCTCTGCACTCGCTGCACCTGTGTCTGCATAAATCCGGCGTACACTCTCTGTTTAAATAGATCAACAGTAGCAAAAGCACCTGCAGATATCCTTATGTACATTGCTGCATTCCTGCAACACTGGGGAAGGGCAGAGCCTGTGTGTACAGAGCTGGGGCTCGCTGTTTGTTGTTAAGTGTACGCATGCACAGGTTCACCCTCATTGCTGTATAGCAGGGCATGTAGCTTTTATGTTTAGACATTTGTGTGACACGTGTGCTCACATATGTCCCTGTTTGCACATGCACAAACGGCTTCATCCAGCTTCGGTCTCTCTCCTGGTACAGAGCCTGGCCTCGGGGGTCTCTAGATTATAAAAGCTGGACGGAGGAGGCTGCTGGGGGAGAGAAGAATTTTCTATTCTTCTGACTATTCCCTCTGCCTACAAGTCATGGGCGACCGGACAGTCTCTTTGTCCTTCTTGTTAATTTATTAATTTATAATTTTATTTTTTAAAGTCAAACTTGAGGTATAATTTACATATAGTACAGTTCACCCTTTTAAAATGTGCATTTCTATGAATTTTTTTTAAAACTAAGTTTTTATTTGACTGTGGTGAGTCTTAGTTGTGGGACATGAAATCTTAGACCTTTGTTGCAGCATACGAGATTGCACATGGGATCTAGTTCTTAGCCACTGGACCACCAAGGATGTCCCTAAACTTTTGAATCAGTTGCCAATGTTTAAAAATCCAGGGAATTCCCTGACAGTCCAGAGGTTAGGATTCCATGCTTCCATTGCATGGGGTGTGGGTTCAATCCCTGGTCAGGGCACTAAGTTCCCATTAGCTGCACAGTGCAGTGAAAAAATAATAATCTGGAGATATCACCTAGAAACCGCAAATTCTGGTCTTACCAGCAAAAACAAACCAAACCAAAAACCTGAACAAGCTAAGAGTTCTGGCAATGTTGGTGTGTCCTACGTGGTAACACTCTCCCATATCCACTTACTTCTATTAACTGCGGCGCTTCCCGCTTTGAAGTCTACAACTGTGCTGTCCACTGTAGGATCCACTGGCCACGTGTGGCTATAGAGCACTTGAAATGTGGCTAGTGCAAATTAAGATGGTTTGTAAGTATAAAATATGTGTTGAGTTTTGAAGACCAAGTACAAGAAAATAATGTAAAATAGCTCATTCATAATTTTCAAAGTATTGATTATATGACTCAGTGATAATATTTTTATTTATCGGGGTAAGTAAAATATATTAAAATTAGTCTTAATGTGTTTCTCACTTTTTAAAAATGGGGCTTCTGGAAAATATAAATTTATGTGGCTCAGAGTGTATTGATCTTGGACAGTGTGGTTGAGAGCCTAAAGGGCAGATGGAGGATCAGGCAAGGCAGGTAGGGAGGGCTGGACCACAAGCTAGGTCCCACTTTTTAAAGAAAATTTGGCCACACTGTGCAGCATGTGGGATCTTAGTTTCCTGACCACGGATGGATCCATGTCCTCTGCATTGGCAGGCAGATTCTTAATCACTGGACCACCAAGGAAGTCCCAAGAAGGGCGCTATGACAGTTACGGTCATCATCAGAGGCCAGGACCCATCTCTGTTCCTTATTGCTGAGCCAGCTTAACTGTTAATACTTTGAACTTTCAGTTTCTTTATCTTGAAATGGGGATAGAAAATACTCCACGGACCTGTTAATGTGAAGCCCTTGGTATGTGGTTGACACTCGCTGGAGAGTAGGCAGCATCATTCTGCTCAGCTGTGGAGCGAGAATTTCATTCTCAGGCACTGATGAGTTCTAGGCTGTGGAGTGATGGGTGTTTCAGAAAGATCCCCCTGGAGCAGGGGCTGTGCAGAAATTCAGGTGGGAAGTGAGTGCCCCTCCATACCTGTGGCTGCATCCAGGCACGTGGAGAAAAGCCCTAGGCCACGGTGATGGGTGGGATGGGGTGGGAGAGGGCGGTGTGGGGGGCCTCCTTGAGGTTTCTGGCTGGGTGAAGGCAGGGAGGTTTTCAGTGCACATTCAGAGAGGGGAAAGCTGGAGGGGCTCTGTCAGGCCAGGGACTGGGCCAGCCTGCTTACCTCTGCCTTCCCGAGGCTTAGCACAGTTCCCCGCACACTGGTGCTCAGCGAACATTTTGCCAGATGACTGGAGGGCCAAGTGCCGCCTTTGAGACCACAGTCCAGGGCTTACTACTGGTGCTAATTCTATCAGCTACATGATTTCAGGCACATTATTTCCCCTCTCTGGGCTTCAGTCTCTCATCTGTAAAATGGGGATAATAAATGTAGCCTCTCGTTCTGAGATTCAGTGAGGTTATTGGTAGAAGCACATGGTATATAGTATAGTGAGTGCTCATTGACTCTTGGCCTCAGGATCGCCACCTGATACCCCCTCCCCAAACACAGAAAGCCTGCCTTTTCTACTGAGGCTCTCACTTCTTCGAAAGAAGAAAAGCCCAAGGGGAAACAAGTGCCTCAGTCGTTCTCCCCTCCCCCTGAGGCTTAGCAGGAGATTGGAGGTTAGACTGCAGGAAGAACTTTCTTTTAGAGCCAAGAGTGTCCAAATGCGTGTTAAAAAATAAACTTCTCAGATTCCCTTCCCTGCCCTTCATAGATATTAGTACAAAATTAGAGAATATTGGGGGAGGGAACGATAGGGGATGTCTCTTTATTCCTGGACTCCTTGAGTGTCCCAGAGTACTTAGTGGGAAGAGGGCCAGGGTTGGGGGCCTAATGGGGCCATAACCTCCCTGTCCGTGGAATGGGGGAGTCCAAAGCCCCCAAGCCTTTCACTGACCTGAGATGGTCGGGGAGACATGGGGATTACAGGTGAGTGGGAGCAGGGAATCGGGGACTCCTTTTGATTGCATAGATCTGGCTGGGCCCTGCTGCAGTGACCCAGGAATCCAGTCTCCAGCTCACATTCAATTTCCTTATTTCCAGCACCCTCTGTGGTCACGCATGCCCAAATTCCCAAGACTGCTGAGGCTGTTGGATTTTTAACAGGGAACCAGCCTGACCCAATGAAGGGAGTCGGGGTTCCAGAGCCAGAGAACTTTGAGTTTCATTTCCACCACCCATTGGCTGAGTGAACCTGAGTGAGTCACGTTAACCTCATCATGCTTCAGTGTCTTCCCTTGTAAAGCAGGGTTAGGAGGACCTCCTTCTGGAAGGTGCTGGGACGCTCAGCTGTGTGTGTGCACAGCTTGTGAGCGCGGTGCCAGTACGCAGCTGGTGCCTCGGCAGCGTGCTCGCATCCCAGCCATCTAGTGCCCGTGCCCCGTGGCCCCCTGCTCAGTGTTGTCTCTCTTTGCTGTCGCTTCTGCTCCGCAGTCCCCATCCCCTCCAAAGCCAGCAGCCTTTCGGCCCTCTCCTTGGCCAAAGACAGCTTGGTTGGCGGCATCACGAACCCCAGTGAGGTCTTCTGCTCCGTGCCCGGCCGGCTCTCTCTGCTCAGCTCGACGTCCAAGTACAAGGTGACGGTGGGGGAGGTCCAGCGGCGACTCTCACCTCCCGAGTGCCTCAATGCCTCTCTCCTGGGTGGTGTCCTTCGCAGGTAGGAAGGCCAGCCCACAGCTCCCTGCCCCGGGTCAAGGCTAAAACCTGTGGTCCTTTCAGACTTTCTCAGGGGTGTGGAGAGGGGACAGCCCCACCCCAGGACACACAGGGTCATCTCCACCTCAGTCTCCCAGGAGTATTATGCATGCTCTCTGGTCAGGCCTACATCCTTGGCAGCTCCCATGGGTCTGCAGGCTGTCGGGTCAGGGGTAGAGAAGAGCCTGGGTACCAAGAAGGGATGCAGGACTCACCCACATTGGGCACGATGGACAAGGCTGGGTTAGGGGAAAGGACAGCCCCTACCCCACCCAGAAAAAGGATCCCCAGGACTTAAGGCCCATTCCCTGTGTCAGTTATAGGCCTGTCTGGTGTGTGTGTTCTGGGCAGGGAGCATGGGGTCCATGGTTTGTCTTCATAATCCGGTCTGTCTCTGTGTATGTCCTTGGGCCGGGGTAGGTACTTCTGCTTCAGGACTGACTTGTGATGTATTTGAGGATAGTGTTTGTGTGCACGCTTGCATGTGTGTTTGTATGTGTATGTGGTGTAGGGAGTGGACAGGAGTGTGTGTTTCCATGGGTGTGAGTTTCCTGTGTTACTTTCAGTGGGATGTGTTGGTTAGAGTACGTTCTACTCTGTGTTTCTGTGAGTATATGCTTACATTTGTATGGGGCTTCCCAGGTGGTGCAGTGGTAAAGAGTCCCCCTGCAAAGCAGGAGGGTTCAGTCCCTGGGTCAGGAAGATTCCCTGGAGTAGGAAATGGCAACCCACTCTAGTATTCTTGCCTGGAGAATTCCATGGACAGAGGAGCCTGGTGGGCTACAGTGCATGGGGGTCGCAAAGTCGGACACGACTGAGTGACTGAGCACGCGCCCTTGGGTAGGAGCTGCATTTGTGCAGGTGTGGGAATATTCCCTTATTCCTGGTCTCTGAGCATCCCAGAGTGGCTTGTATGAGTCCGTGGGTGCCTGCACAAATGTCCCTGGACTCCTGACTTGGTGTGGACAGGTGTTTCTGTGTCCTGGATCTCTGAGACTGTGTGTCTGTCTCTGTGGGTGTGCGTGTCTCTGTTCTTGGCACTCAGTGCGTTTCATCTGTGTGTGTGCCTGTGTGCCCCGGGCAGCTGTGTGTGTAACAATGTCTCCCATGTATCTCTCTGTGCTTCCCATTTGTCTCTGGGCATGCACGTCCCTGGTAGCTGTGCTGATGTACACAGGTGGGAGAACGAACCCTGAGATGCTAGTCCATCCTGCCCCACCTTGGGCTGTCCCTGCTATTGGGAGGATTAGGGAGAAATGAGGGGGTTCCTGAAGTTGGGTGTAGGGCCCCCTTTCCCACTGTGGCTGCAAACCCAGTGAGATTAGGAAGAGATTGGGATCGGGCAGGTGGAGACCCCAGCGTGTCCCCAGGGCCAGACCCAAGCCTCAGCAGGGTTGGTGGAAGCAGCGAGGCCCTGTTGGCTCACTGAGCACATATGATTCTTCATAGTGTGTGTGTCTCTCTGTGTGCACGTCCAGGGCCAAGTCCAAGAATGGAGGCCGGTGCCTGCGCGAACGGCTGGAGAAGATTGGGCTCAACCTGCCAGCTGGCCGTCGCAAGGCCGCCAACGTGACCCTGCTGACTTCGCTAGTAGAGGGTGAGGCCCGAGGGGTCACCTGCCACCACCCAGTATGACTGCGTGTGACTGTCTCGGATGCAGGAGGGTGTGTTTAGTCACATGTGTGTTCTGTGTGCACCATATGTAAGGGGTGTGTGTGAAACACGTGTACAGTCTTTACGTGTATATGCAGCACACAGGTGCATGTGCTGGGCAGTAGAGTGTGTGTGTGTGTGTGTGTGTGTGGAAGAGTGGCCAGTGTTTGAATGTCATAGAGATGAGGGGGTTAGAGTCCCCTCCCTGGAGGTTGGTGACTCTGAGCTGTCATCTTGAGTTCATGAACTCAGCTCCCACCCCTGAGCTCAGAGACCTTCCAAGAAGGGAGGGCAGTGGGGTTGCAAGGAGAGCTGAGAGGGGAATCGGAAGAAACATATAGAAGCAGAATGGAGGACAGCTCTGGGCAGGGGTTGGAGGGTCCAGGCTGTGCTCCAGGCCCAGAGGTACACCTGGCTGTCATGCCATCTCATCTCTGCCTCCCCTCCCCCTAGGAGAGGCCGTACACCTGGCCCGAGACTTTGGCTACGTCTGTGAGACCGAATTCCCAGCCAAGGCAGCTGCCGAGTACCTGTGCCGACAGCATGCTGACCCCGGGGAGCTGCATGGCCGCAAGAGCATGCTGCTGGCTGCCAAGTGAGTGAGGGCACCGTGCACAGGCTGCCGTGGGTGCCAGACACGGGCACATATGAGTGCAAGGCACAAACCCAGGCACCAGGCGCGGGCACAGTGGGCACCACGTGTACCTGTGATGGACACAGGGTGCATGATCCACTGCACGTGTGACAGGGCGCATGTGGACGTGTGAGCACATCTGAGTTCTGTATGTCACAAACACAGTGTCAGCACAGGCTGACACAGGAGCCCAGGTGTGGGTGCCACGCCCCCCTGGCACCACCAGCCCCAGTCCCATCGTGGGCCTGAGGGTCTCTAGCCTTGCACCCCATGCCTGAGCCTTGCCAATCAGCCCCTCTGCTCCTGTGACCTCCATCAGGGCACCCAGCCAGGCCCCTATGTTGACCCTACTTTGTCCTTACTTCACACCTGACCCCTCTGCAAGTCTGACGGACGCCCCCCTCACCCCACCCACATGCCCCTTCAACGCTGGTCTCCTAGTCTCACTCCTGGCCATTCACCCCAGCGCCCCTCTGCTCCCCCAGCCGTCCTGCCCTGCACAGGCACTGATGTCTACCCAAGAGCCTTCAATGGCTCCCACTGTTACTGCATTGATTTTCAAACTAGGTTCTATTGGGACGCTGCAGGGCCTGTGTAATGAACTGATGTTTGATGAAGATTTAGTTTCTAGGAAGGGCTCCCTTGCAAGAGCAGACAGACACAGGGCAGTTTGAAAACCACCATTCTGTAAAGTCCAGACTCCTTTGAGGACCCCCATAATGTGGTCTGCACTGACTCCACCTACTCCACCTGACACTCTTGCTCCCTCCTTGCCCTCCCATTCTTGGGTTTGCTCTTCCGCTTAGAATGACATTCAGTCCTTCCACCTAAGGCAGTTCTTCATATCACAACTCCAGCCTCCCTTCTTCACAGTTCCCTCAAGTGCACTAGGCAGAAATGGACTCACAGACTCATGGGACTGCCATGACTCATGGGGCCTTTGAGACTGTTCATATCGGAGCTGGAGAAACGTGTCTAGGGCAGGACCCACCTCACTCATTAATCAGCTAACTCACCAAGCCCTTCCTGGATCCCAGTCATGTCTAAGATGCTGACTGGGTTCCTTGGTGGTGCAAAGGGAAGACACAAGTGGTTCTCCTGCCTGAAGTGGACGCAGGATGCATAGAGAAATGAAAGATGGCTGCAGAATGGAGTTGGATTCAACTTCCAGCCTAGTCACTTGGACAGATGATCTAATCGTCAGAAACTAACAAGTTTCCTCTTCCATGTGACAGGGATAACAATGCAGATTTGTTGTGAGATTAAGTGAGCTGATATAGACAGTGTGCTTGGCACAGAATCCAGGCCTCAATTCATATTCACTGCTAGCTATTATTTCAGTTATTTAAGGCAGATTCTGGATTGTTCCCCAATAATTTCATAAACAAAGCTCTTGAAGCGCTGGCTGTTTTGGGTGCAGGTCGGGGTAGGAGAGAGAATCAAGGAAAGTTTCCTGGACAAGGCAGGAATTGAGCTGGACTTGGAATGTGGGCACAATATCCACAGGAAAAGAAATTGTAGGGTATTGGCATGTGCTGTTTATTAGCTGTGTGATATTGGGCAAGTCAGTTACCATCTCTGAACCTTCGTTTACTTTTCTGCAACATGGGTATGATCATCGTTTGTAGACTGTTGGGTCAGCGTCATATATGTGATATCCAGTTGGACTCAGACCTCTGTCCTCTAACCTCTGACCCTCCTTCCCCAACCAGGCAGATCTGTAAAGAGTTTGCAGACTTGATGGCGCAGGACCGTTCACCGCTGGGCAACACTCGCCCAGCGCTCATCCTGGAGCCCGGAGTGCAGAGCTGTCTGACACACTTCAGCCTTATCACCCATGGTTTCGGCGGGCCCGCCATCTGTGCTGCCCTCACTGCCTTCCAGAACTACTTACTGGAGTCACTCAAGGGGCTGGACAAGATGTTTCTAAGCAGTGCAGGCAGTGGGCATGGTGACACCAAGGTGTCAGAGAAGGATGCCAAACATCGGAAGTAACTGCTTGCCCCACCCCATCCCTAAGGGGCTCCCAAGATCTGAAATGAGGTCTTTCGTCCTGGGGGGTGGGCCTGAAAGCATTCAAAGATGGGGCTGGAGTCAGATCAGAAAAAGAACATTCCTCCAGAAACCCATGAGTTAGGGGTCTGGGTTGGAAAAAGGGGAAGTGGCCTCTTGTGCTGTGTTGATAAGTTGAGCACCCAGGTGTTTGCCTCCTGTGTGCAATTTTCTGACCCTTGACTGCTGAGAAGGGCTTGAAGAGGAGGTTGGCACAGAAAAGCCTGGTTCTGGGGGCCAGTGCTGCCCATTAGGGTGCCTGGGCAGTGATGGGTGCCCCTAGGGGCCAAGGCCTTGCTGTTTTTACTGAGTCCAGGAGGGAAATGAACAAACCAGAGGTGCTACTGAGGAGCTGGTGTGCTTCATCTCGCAGTCTCCTACCCCAGAAGAGGGGTGCTGGCAGAAGGCCCCAGTGGATTCTTTGGATCTCTGCCACTCTTCTAAAGAAGTGGGCAGGAGGGGCCCTCAAGGAACAGAGAAGATAGAGCACAAACTGGGTAACTTGAATCCAGGCTGCACTTCAGTCCTGTTGCTGTCTGTCCTATTTATTTATCATTAAAGTTTAAAAATGTCCAGTGCAACTTATTTACCCCAGTGAGCTGCGGACTCTTGTTTCACAGTCCTCTGCTCACGCACCGAGATGTACAGATGCACTCGGATGGAGAGGGTGTTTCTGCTCGCAAAGGGCTATGGGTGGGCCGGGAGGGAAGAAAGATGTCAGGGACCCTGAAGCTGTGGCTGAGATTTTGTACTTACGGTTGTTTCTCCTGACCCTGCAGTCCGTGTACCTCCCCAGCTCTCAGACTGCTTTCTCATTCTCTTAATAAAACCTTTCACTGGATATGAAGCCCTCCCTGTCCTTCTTCAGTCCAGGCCTGGATTTGCCTCCCCAGATGGCAAGGTCACAGGGGAGAGACAGGGCCTGGGGACTGGGGGAAGGGGGTGGAGTGTATAGGGGGGAAATGTGGGGGGGGGGGCTGTGGGCCCACCATGTGAGGGGATACAGACGGTGGGTCTGTCTGTCTTGTCAATGTGGCTGTTAGTTCTGTGTGTGTGAGAGAGAAGTGAATCCTGGGGAGGGGGCGGTTGTTATTGTGACTTAGTGAGCCTGTGGGTGAAGGTGTCAGTCTAGCTATTAGGTCTATGTGATGTGTCACTATGATCATTGGTGGTGGGTCTAAATATGTGTCAGTTTGAACGCCGATGACTGTCTATCTGGCCCATTCAAGAGTAGCTTCTTTGTCTTTTTGAGGATTTCGTTCTTCAAGCCATTTTTCTTGCCTGCACCTTCAGTCTCTCCGTCCCTACTGAGTCAACCACTAGATCATTCCCGAACGACACATTCTAGGATCTCTTACCTTACCAAACATAAATCCTTTCCTTTTAAAGAGTTCTTAAAAAGATTATGACACCTCTACTTTCACTTCCCCACCCCCAATTCACTCCTCAACCCACTTTACTCTGGCTTCTACCACTACCAGTCTATGGAAATCCACTCAGGAAGGTCATCAACGGCCACAAGTCCAAAGTCCCCTCTTCTGGATTTAGCAGCATTTGATATGGGTGACTTACTTGTGCTCTTCTGAAACACTCCCTGCTGCTGCTGCTAAGTCGCTTCAGTCGTGTCCGACTCTGTGCAACCCCACAGACGGCAGCCCACCAGGCTCCACCGTCCTTGGGATTCTCCAGGCAAGAACACTGGAGTGGGTTGCCATTTCCTTCTCCAATGTGTGAAAGTGAAAAGTGAAAGTGAAGTCGCTCAGTCGTGTCCGACTAGTAGCGACCCCATGGACTGCAGCCTACCAGGCTTCTCTGTCCATGCGATTTTCTAGGCAAGAGTACTAGAGTGGCTTGCCATTGCCTTCTCCGGAAACTCTCTACTCATGTCCAAAATGGAGTACTTGACTCAAGTACTCAAATCTACACCTTCCTGACCTCAGTAAATGGCACCACCCTCTATACCCAGTTCCTCAAGCCAGAGACTAGGAAGTTGTATTTGATTCTTTCCCTGTACCCTATCCATCACAAAATCCATCCAGATAGAAGAATCTCCTCTGCTACCACCCTGGTCCTTGGGATTATTACAGTAGTCTTCCAACTGGTCTGTTTTCATGGGTACACCATATGAAAGCCCTGCCAGCAATCGAGACATTGCCTACTTCTTCAGCCACATCTTGAACTATTCTCTTCACTTCCTTTGCTCTAGCCACACTGGTTTCCTTTCGGTTCCTCAGATTACCACTTTTATGCCTCAGGGCCGCTGCATTTACCGTTCTCTTTGGCTGGAATTCTCTTCCCCCAATTCTTTATAGGTGTGCTGTCAAAGACAGATGGTAGGTGTTTTACAGAAATGAAAGGTTTAGGAATCATCTCCCAGGGGAAAGGCCCAAAGATGTGACTGCTTCTCCCAAGAAGGTTCCCTGCCTCAACCTATACATATGAAAGGATGGGAGGAAAGGTTGGAAGTCTGTTCTGCTTTAATGACAGACCTGGACCTGGCAAGAGACGTTCTACTACTAAAACTATTTTAGATTATAGGAAGTTGAGGGAAATGAATGAAGAAAGACATATGGCACTTAAGACTATTCCAGAACCCTTTTCCATTTCTTAGGGGTTCCTTGTCAGCTTCCTCAACCTCTTCACTAGTCAGAACTAAGCTTCCCTACCCTGAAGCAAAATAGCTGCTCTCTTCTCCAACCTATCCCCTCTCACCCCAAGCATGGGAAGGAATAAATTGTTTCCAGTGTATTAATCACCTGAAAGCAGATGGGAACCAATTGGGAGACCATTCTGAGCGGTGTTTGGCCGGAAGTGTTAAAGCATCAGTGCACTCCCAATGTTTTTCAACTTCAGAAAATCGATTAAGAAGGACAAAGCTGTATTAAAAAAAAATCTAGTAGAGATAACAGATTAGAATATTAGGGTGCACTGCACCACAACCCAATCATACATATATACGTATCTGTAAGAAGGATTTCAGGAAGCAATGCTTACCCTTTATACAGTAGGTATGAAGTAAAAAACGTATGCCGAGGCTATATCAATTCAATGGGCCATGGGCTTTAGGAGGTGTAGAAGAAGGAAAGGAAATTGGGGAGCTAGGTTGGGAGAGGATTATGAAACGCTGAGCATGTCAAACCCAAGTTGGGTTTGACATTTTCAAAGTCACTCACTCATGTCGGAATCTTTGAGACATGACTATACAGTCCGTAGAATTCTCCAGGCCAGAATACTGGACTTGGTAGCCTCTCCCTTCTCCAGGGGATCTTCCTCACCCAGGGATCGAACCCAAGTCTCCCACATTGCAGGTGGATTCTTTACCAGCTGAACCACAAGGGAAGCCTAAGAATACTGGAGTGGGTAGCCTATCCCTTCTTCAGCAGATCTTCCTGACCCAGGAATCAAACTGGGGTCTCCTACATTGCAGGCAGATTCTTTACCAGCTGAGCTATCAGGGAAGAGAAATAGAATAAAGTTGCTTTGTTCTATAAGCAATGGAAACCATCAGAAAGTGTTAAGTGAGGAGAGGAATGGATGATCCAGTTTTTAGAGTACAGAGAAAAAACTGGAGAGGGAGGAGATTAAAAATAGAGAGAAGCTAGGAAGCTGTTAAAGTAGTCTGAGACAGGGCGTTAGGCCTAGAGGTTAGGATTTGGACTTGCCCTGCCATAGCCCAGGTTCAATCCTTGGTTGGGGAACTGAGATCTGGAGATGGAGAGTTTCATTAAAAGACTTAGGAAGTCAAATGCGGGAACTTGGTAACTCTGTGAAGGCAGAAAATAAAGAAGGCAACAAAAATGATGTCCAGCTAGATGCAATGAAGAATGCTGGATCGTATCCTAGAATAGAAAAAAAACATTAGTGGAAAAACTGGTGAAATCTGAGTGAAGGCTGGAGTGTAGTTAATACTCATGTGCCAACCAATGTTTCTTAGTTTTGCAAATGTATTGTGGCTAACATGTTAACACTAGGGAAAACCAGGTGAGGAGTGTAAGGACACTATGCATTATCTTTGCAACTTTTCTATAAAACTAAATTTATTCCAAAATAAGTTTAGCAAAGATAAATGATGCATAGGTTTCTGGCTTGGGCACTTGGGAGCCAGAGGCTGGTGGTAAGGCTCAGCTTTAGACATGCTGAGTTTGATGTCCTGTGACTAGAGGGTGAGATACCTAGAATTAAGTGTATATCAAGCTTAAGAAAGAGATCTGGATTGGAGAAAACAGACGGGAGGTCAGGGTGGGCTGGTGGCCTTCCCTATGAGATTGTCTTGCGGACACATATTCAAAGGCAGAAAATGATTTCATTCTTAGTGAGGCCTGGATGCAGAATAACAACTTTACCAATGATCCTATACTTATTGGGACTTCCCGGGTGGCACCAGTGGTAAAGTGCCTACCAGTGCAGGAGATGTAAGAGACGCAGGTTCGAACCTTCGGTTGGGAAGATCCCCTGGAGAAGGAAAAGGCAACCCACTCTAGTATTCTGGCCTGGAGAAGTCCACAGGGTTGCAGAGTCGGACACGACTGAAGTGACTTAGCACGCGTGCATATGTTTATAGAGCACTTACCACATGCCAGGCCCTGTTCCAAATGCTTTATATTAGCACATGGAATCCTCGTACAATTCTATTTTACAGACCATGAAGCAGGACTTCTTACAATTTAGTAGTGGCACTCAACTAGGGCAAGCATCAGAATCACCTGTGGAGCTTTAAAATAGATGTCTTAGAGAGTCAGGAAGCTAGCCAAAAGCTCACACCTATGCATAGCGATGATGGTGTTGAACCAATGACGAACTAGGCATGGTCATGTGACTCATCTCTCTCCCACTTATTCAGTGATTAGCTCGCTTCTTATGGTGGTACGAAGCACTTACCACTGGTGTACTAAAAAGTATACGGCATTCAAACCTGAGAGTAATTCAATACTCTTAACACAAATGTGCTACCTATAAGGAGTAACTTAGATGACATATTTCACCCCAGATAAACAAAAACTATTGTATGTGGTATTAAGAGCAGCACAGAATGGGATAAAGTTGGGCTTCTCTTAGTCTAGGACCAAATGGTGCTCAAAGTGTGGTTCCCAGACCAGCAGTATCACATCGATCAGAAATATCAGAAATGTAAAATCTCAGGCCACCCCCTCTAACTACAGGAGTAGGACCCAGCAAGCTGTGTCTATAAGGAAGTTGGGATGCATGCTGTAGTTTGAGGATCACTGCTCCAAATTGGTGGTTCTCTATTGTGACTAAGGATTAGAAGCTTTAAAAAATATTCCCAGTTTAGGCCCCAAACTTGTTAGAATCTGGGAGTGAATGCAGGCTAATCAAGTAGATTAAAAAAGAACACCCTCCAGGTGATTCTGATATGTACATCTGGTTAAGAACTACTGTTTTAGTGGCACCAATCAAAAAATATCTACATTACTCATTACCAAAAAACTAGATTAGAAAGTAAAATAAATACCTGGCTAACCACTTAGATTACACCATTCATGGAATATTATGCAACTGTCAGTAAGAGTAAGGTAGCTATGTACTGATATAAAAACCATTTCCAATACTGTTCAATGAAAAAAGCAATATGCAGAATGTTTTAAAATATTTTTTAAAAGGGACATGTGCATGTATGTATTTTATACAAGAACAATATATCTCTAAAGGTTAGATAAGAAATTAGTAGCTGAAGTTTCCTCTGGGAAGGGAAGAAGGTGAATAAATTATAGGGATGAAAGAAACATTTTCACTGTGTGTTTTCGTCCTGCTTGCATTTTTTCTAGATGTTTGTATTATCTATTCAAATTAATTAATTAATAGCAAGCAAACTGTCAGCTGCTGAAGGACAATTAGAGCATCAGTGAAGGAAGGGGGCAGGAGGATCGAAAATCCTCGCAGGAGTCCAATGCAGGTGATGCTCCCTCCACTTCCTTCCTGAGGTGACGTTAGGTAAACTCAGACTCAACCCAGAGGGCTCAATCGATCCACAGTCAGCTTTATTCTGAATTATCTGTGGAGAGCACACATCAAAAGAGTAGAAAAAAATAGAGGAGCTCAGCAAAATCAGTTCCCCGGCAAGTGGGAGCAGGGCATGACGTTAGGAGCCCTGCTTAGGGAAGGAAATGTTGTCCAGGTCGTGGATGCCATTTCTGTCAATGATTCGAACACTGAAGGTTGGCAGATTCAGGATGAAGCGTTTCTGGAGCTGTAGAGAAACATGAAGGAAATCAGTCAACACATTTTTATTGAGAACTCTGGTCCAGGCTCTGTTCGAGGCACTGGACATATAAGCAGATAGTGATTTTTGCGTTGGGGGCGCTTGGTACCCTACTGAGGACAGCTGGTACTAAGATACTGAGGAAAGCCCAGACTGCAGCTGGAGGCTGACTGGAAGGTAGTGAGCAGGAGCTTGACTCTGGTCAGTCAGCTAGTGAAGAATGAGACAATCTAATGTTCTATTCCTCGCCATCTGCCACCAATCAGGTGGTAAACACAGACTTCTCTTTCAAAATATCTCAAGGCAAGAAGCCAACTAAGGAGCTACTGCCCTAGGAAAAGCTCTGGACCAACACCACATACTCCTAGGTCCAGCAGTATGCCCCAGCCACCCACCCACATTATAAGGACCAGGTGTATGTGAGTGTGTCTGTGTGCAGAGCTGGAGGCTGGTGGCAAGGACAGTCTCAGAACTGCTCTTGGAACAACCCCTACTTCTATCTTCTTCAATCCAAGCTGAACTGTCATTAAAGGAACCTCTTTGGGCTCTCATGTGACTGTCTGCTTGCGAGGCTGTTCCAAAGGACCTGGGGTCTATGTACACAAAAGCAGACAGCCCCATTAACCTGGCTAGAGATTGCTGAAGAGCACAGCTGGAGGAAATCTTCGCTTCTGTGGGTGACTCTTCCTGGACAGTTCACTTAATCTCTAGATAGAAGGCACAAAGCTCTACCTGCTCCCTTAGGGACATATCCTGAAAATGTACCCCTCCCCTGGCCCAAGCCCTCCTTCCCTTGATGTTTCCCATCTCCTTTACAGATGAGGACTGGGCAGCAACCACCACTTCCATTTCCACAGTCCTCCCTAGCTGACAACTCTGATGTCCAGAAAAAAGTTCCAAGATCAAGAAAAGGTGATAATAATAAGGAAATGTGGAGGATCCATGGGGAATAAAGTCTCAAAGCATTTCACATTCCAATGGCTTCTTGCTGGCAAACCCTTGCAACACTTGGAGCTGCTGGACTAACATGGCCTCCTGGCTGAATTTTTAAGAAAAGCACATGAGTTTATTCTCAGTTTCTGCTTTGGAAAGGAGATATACAAACAAGAGGAAGAAGGGGCCCTGTGGACTGAAAATGACAGGCTTGTGTAAGAGGCAAACTGACGTTACTGATGCGACCAGCTGCTCTCAACCTCCTACTCTCTTCTCACTAGAGTACAAATTCAGGTTCATCCTTAGGCTATAGGAACAGCAAAAAAACTAAAAAGCCTAAAGGAGCTGCTTTCTTTTCCTCCTCATCCTCCTTTCACATCAGACTCCTAGCAGAAGTATTGGAAGTGGAAGGGCCCATGGTCCTGGCCTCATAAACTAAAGGCTACTCTCCCCATCTGCCCAAAGCCTGCTTGTTAGCTTCTATGGACTCCTGAATTCCCAGGGGTGGCTTTCCCTCCCTGTTAGGGAAGCAGACTTTATGGCAACCCCAGGGAGCACAAAAAATGGAGCAGGTATAAAATCCAGCACAATAGTTCTTAAAGTACACCCTCCTGTTACCACCTGCAGCAAAATCACCTAGGACTGCTGGCTAAGAAAGTCTCAAGAGTTACACCAGGACAACTGATTCAGAATTAAGGTGAGGTGGAAAGCATGAATGTGCCTTTTTCAAAGAAGTTCCCCAGATGATTCTTACACATGCTAAAATTTGATAATTACTAGTCTGGAAGAACCAAAAATAAAAGTAATTAGATTGTAAAATTGACATTGATGAGATGGTGACCCAGGAGAGAAAAAAAATCAGCTTGTTTTGCATCAAACTGTATCCCTGACAGGAACTTCACATATGGTTAGTGGATATTATACTTTCTGGCAAGGATTAGAAAAAAATGCAACTGAGGAAGGAAAACAATAGCAGCCAACAGAGAGACAAAACATTCCTTTCAGGACCCCATGAAAGCTACTCACCTCCTCCAGACATTTCCTAAGAAGCTCCACTGCCTTCTCACGCGAGATAGCTGAAAGAAAACAGGGAAATCAGGTACTCAAGGTGCTGACACTAAGTAAAACTCTCTGCCACAACTCTGAATTAAGTTTCAAACTTTTTCAGGTCAACATGACACACAAACAGATAAGGCAAAAAAAAAAAAAAAGCCAAGGCTTCTGATGTACAACAAACTTTCTCTATATGCAGTTGAGTGTCCCAGGCCCAGTGCTCAGGCAGCCACAAGCCATTGCAAATTGATTTGCTACAGAGAAGGGGAAGCATGACGGAATCTGCCTCCCATGACCAGTGCTTGCCTCCAGAGAAGTCCAGCGGCCTGCTTCTTCTTTACAGCCCATCCCCCAACTCTCAACAACCCCCAGCTCTCCTTTAGACCAGGGCTTAAATCAGCTCCATCTGCCCTGGCCAGCTGCAAATCAGGGAAAGGGAGGACAGGGCCAGTGTGTTAGCCTCACTTTGCCAGCTGGGCCCCAGTTTAACAATAGAAACAGAATTCATAGGATGAGGTTGAGTCTCTCGTAAAACAGGAGCCAAAGGAACTGTCCACAGGCATGGCAAACTGGGATGACATATGATGCAGTTTGGCTTCAGGGGTGGCTGGTGGTCACTTCGGTGGGCAAATCAGCTGTGTTACTGACAGATGCCAAATCAAGCAACGGTCACTAGGAGGCCAGGCTAATCTTTTCAGGATGTGGCCTGGAGCTCCGGCATGGCTGAGGTTGAGTGAGAGGGCAGCACCATAAAAAGAAAGAACCAGCCAGATTCTTACTACACTAATAGGGAAGAGTGGAATGTAAGGCCAAAACTGGTTATCTGTGCTGCATCTACAGCGTGTAAAAGCTGTGAATCCCAAATGCCTATTGCTCACAATGGCTGAATCTGAGGCTGAGGTTGGGGTCAGAAAGTAGAACTTAACACAGAAGCACGCCTGTGTCTAGAGGTTTGCCAAGTGGATGGTTCATGGATAAGTAGAGAGCCAGCTTTCTCATACAGGAGAGGGCAGCTATTATGTGATAAGAATACAGGTTGTGGCCTTAAAAAGCTTTGATATTTAAGAAAAGAAATCCTCAGTTGTCATGCTGGAGTCCTGTTCATCATCATAAGCTCCAAACAAACGTACCCAAACCACTTGGTTTACTTGCTTATTCTCTACACCTGAGAAGCTAATGAGCACCTGCTGCTGCTAAGTCGCTTCAGTCGTGTCCGACTCTGTGCAACCCCATAGACGGCAGCCCACCAGGCTCCACCGTCCCTGGGATTCTCCAGGCAAGAACACTGGAGTGGGTTGCCATTTCCTTCTCCAATGTGTGAAAGTGAAAAGTGAAAGTGAAGTTGCTCAGTCGTGTCCGACTCTTAGCGATCCCATGGACTGCAGCCTACCAGACTCCTCCGTCCATGGGATTTTCCAGGCAAGAGTACTGGAGTGGGTTGCCATTGCCTTCTCCAAATAAGCACCTAAGTAGCGGCAAAATGAGTGCATAACCTGAACTTTTATAACCAAAGAATTACAGTTTTAGTCATTATTCCAACCCCCCTTTAAAACAAAACCCAGCTCTGGACATATGCAATACCTCATTTTACCTGGTGGAAGAGGGACTTGGATCAGCTTTTCCATAACCCTAACGACCTACAGAAAAAAGCTTCCTGAGGGCACCTTCCTTGGCCACCCAACTCCAAGGGGTTGTACATAAAGACGGGAAGCAGCTGAGGACAGGGCTTTACTACTGTTCCCAGCTTGGCGAGCTGAAACTTACTTGGCGTGTAATATCGGTCCAGGATACTGAGAGTCAGGAAGGCACCATAGCCGTGGGCTGCGAAAGGGGCTTTTGCCAAGGCTGCCAGGTAGTCCATGTAGTAGAGCGCTGGGCCCTCATGCTCATCATAGCCAGCCAGGAGGAGGTTGACGTGATATGGGGTCTGCAAAAGAGAGACACTGTAACGGGGCAGGCAAACCAATAACACCAAGAGCTCTCATGGAAGCAGGGACGTTCCAACTGCTGATAAATAACAGCAGCAGCTGAGTAAATGTCGATGACAGAAAAGATTCAGAGAAATCTAAAGGACCCAGAGTGTGGCCAGAGGTAAAGCGGGGCCAGCTGGTTTTCTCTGAACAGAAGACCATGTGGACCACTTTGAGGTATGTGAAGAAGTTGCTTCTTAAAGCTCATGGACCAAAACCTGTTATAAAAGCATTTCAAAGGCAAAGCATGGGTGTTCTTGTGTTGTTCCTAATAGCTGAAACCAAAACACACTATTCTGAGAGTGTCAGGCCACAGGCTAAAGAAAGCTATAGCACCAACCACATCATCCAAAATAAAAAGGCTCAGTATGGGCATTTGGACCACAATCTCAAAAGGTAAACTGTATGTCTCACTATTAAGAAACTAAGTGTTGGGTTACATTTAATAAATCCTGGAGAGGGTGTGAAGGAAAGGCCTACATTGTTGCTTGGAATATAAACTGGTGCAGCCACTATGGAAAACAATATGGAAATTCCTTTAAAAACTAAAAACAGAGCTACCATATGATCTTGCTATTCTACTCCTGGGTATACATCCAAGAAAAGACAAAAACTCTAAAATTCAATACATGCAGCACTATTTACAATAGCCAAGACATGGAAACAACCCAAGTGCCCATCAACAGATGACTGGCTTAAGAAGATGTGGTACATATATACAAGGGAATATTACTCAGCCATAAAAAGAATGAATTATTGCCATTTGCAGCAACATGGATGGACCTAGATAATATTATATGTAGGGAAGTAAGTCAAAGAAAAACAACATTATATGATATCACTTATATGTGGAATCCAGAAATAATACAAGTGAATCTACACACAAAACAGAAACTAACTCAAAGACACAGAAAATATAGAAAACAGAAAAAGGGAAAGGGAGGAGGGTTATAAATTAGGACCATGGGATTAACAGCAACAAACTACTATACATAAAATAGATAAGTAACAGGATTTACTATATAGCATAGGGAACCATATTCAAAATCTTATAATAACCTATGATGGAAAATAATCTGAAAAAAGTATATCTATATAACTGAATCATTCTGCTGTGTATCTGGAATTAATACAATACTGTGTATCAACTATAAAAAAAGAATAAAAAAGAGAAAGAAACAAGTCTTGGGGTAGGGAAGCGTTCAGTTCAGTTCAATTCAGTCGCTCAGTTGCGTCCGTAGAAGGTCTCAAATATTTAAAGCAAATCACTAAACTTTTTTTTGGCCGCGCCACACAGCTTGCAGGATCTTAGCTCCCTGACCAGGGACTGAACCCCACACCCTAGGCAGTCAAAGGGCAAAGTCCAAACTACTGGACCACCAGGGAATTCCCAAGTCATTACACTTTTAATGCAGACAGTAATAATGGAAGTTCATAAGTTCAAAGAAATGTGGTAACTCTAGAAGAGCTGTAGATTTAGGTGAAATGCTAATTATTTTTCTAATATAACAAGGCTGTGCTAAGATAACTAAGAGGTAATTTTTATCAATGAAACAAAAGTAATTATAACAACCTATTTTATAGGTATCCTTTTTCTGTATTACCTGCAAGTATAACAAGCAAGTCTGTCTACAGAGAACCCTAAGTGTGCCTTGATCTTCATCTCTAAATGGATGATTATTTTTCTACACCAGGTGGACCATTTACCATGTTAGATTCAGACTGTCTGTGTTCCCAGGCATCAGGGGTGTGACTTCCATGAGAAATGACTTCCTTTTTCTCTGCAAAGTACATTTTCCCTCTTGCCCTTGCCTCAGTGGATAATGAGCAGGCCTTGCCCACTGTTAGGTGCCCATTCCTAAACTTACAAATTCAATCAAATGGACATTCAATGAAATTAAATACATTTATGCATCATATAATGGGGCATAAGGTAATAACAGCTAATAGTCTTAAAAGTGATGTTTTATATTCTTTGAACACTGATGGGCAGGGGCACTTGGCAGCTTGAAGAAACATTCTAACTTATGTTAGAAGATACACATGAAAACATTATATACCTACTTGGAATTCCAAGCCAGCTGTGCTAAGTAGTATTTCCCAAAGATTACAGAGTAGCTCTAACCTGCAAACAAGTTTCTGCCTTGGGGATAAGATGGTGAATTGTCTCAGAGGAGTAAGAAATAACCAGTAATAGTTAAGTCTTTTGAGAAAATAATTAACTGCCTATTACATTTCCCAGTAAGTAGCATGCTAACCTCTGCCAGTAGTTTCTGGAATTCTCTGCCACATTCTGTGACTACATTCTTAGTAAGTCTGACCTTAAGCAAGACACTTAACCTCTAAGAACATACTTCCTTATGTGTAAAACTAGGTTAATTAATCCTTCCCCTTTCTATTTTCTAGGAAATACGGTGAGAAAAAAATAATAGAGGTGAGACATCCCGAACTCTGGAAGAAAAAATGTGACCTAAATTCTTAGTATATTAGCTATATCCCAGTCTCCTTTTTGATAGCTTACCACTTTAAACAACAACAACAAAATTGTTTGAATTACCTAAAAATAAAAAATAAATGTAACAGTATTTTTAAAAAACTATGACAACACTAATGCAACATCAGGGAGACAAAGAATATCATGGTGTTTTTATAGTTAAAATTAGAAAAGCAAAAAAGAGGGACTTTCCTGGTAGTCCAGTGGTTAAGAATCCACCTTCCAATGCAGGGGACAAAGGTTCAATCCCTGGTCAGAGAACTAAATCCCACACGCCACAAGGCAACTACTGAGCCCACTTGCCACAACGAAGACCATGTGCCGCGACTGAGACCCAATATGGCCAAATAAATAAATTAAAACGAAAAGCAAAAAGAGAAATACAGCAAGGAGATCTGAACTGGTTTCCTTCCCCAAGAGACTTAATAATATAGTTACTTACCTATCACAAAATAAGCTCATCTTTTTGCTAAGAGGATAACAAACCTCCATTTACTAGAGGACATTCCTTTTATGGCTATTTTATCCAGTTGTATATTAAGGATCCATCCAGATATCTAAAGAGACCTAACCAGCAAAAACCATATATGCTCTCTCCAATGAAGATCTTGCCCACACTGAGATTAAACTGTGTTTAAAACAATTAATGTGGTCTTTGAAAGCCACCACAAAATTTTTATGTGAGGATGTCAAGAGAATTCCAGAAACAAACTGTATTGCTTAATTGGTCTATATAATACCATTTATTTATGCTTAAGCATCTGACACACACACTCATCAAAGTTGGTATTCAGAAGCTATAACACGTGGAACAGAAGATAACTCAAATTATTGTGTGACTTTGAATTACCAACTTTTGCATGTGTGAGATGCTTAAGCATAAATAAATGGTGTTATCTAGACTAATTAAATCATTACATCTGTGTAACAACTTGCAGTTTCTGAAATTCTTCTGACAATGCTCCATCAAAGATTTCTGGCTCACACCAGTTTTTGGTTTTTATTTTTAATTTCAAATAAGGTCTTATTTACTGCTACTCCCTACTCCTCTAAGAATCATGGCATTCAAAATGACAAAGCCATACTGATGGGTTTCTTGATTCTTATATATTCTCCTATTCCTGATGCAACAGTGTTTTCCTGGAATAAGACAAATTCCAAGCCATTCAATTTTGTGACATTTCTACAGCATATACATGTGTGACTGTGGTGTGTTTACGGAAATACATAGTAGGTGTAAGACACAAGCCACCCATTCAAATATTTATACCAATTACAAATTCCATGAAGGCAGGACTCTGGCTTGTTCAATGATGTATATATTCAATATAGTATATATTCAATAAAGATTTGCTGAGTGAATAACAATCATACCAAAAAGCCTTATATATTTTTCCATACATATGTGACTAATGCCTAGAATCACAAGAAAGATTAAGAAAATCTCTAAACAAATGTCAGAAAGTGACAGGTCCTACTTCTGAGAACTGGCTTGAGTTTAAGCTGACTGCCAGTATCACTATAATTACACATATACTGCTATTTTTTCCCTAGGTTCCTGGGTCCTTCTCTTTCTAGTTTCCTTTAGACACAGGTTGCTAAGTAAAGAAAAAAATTATACCACAGGCATTTAAAATTAAATGAAGGGGAGAACAATAGCTTAAATAAATATCTCATGTCAGGAAGAAACAGCTGGGTTACACTACAGAGTTAGGCCTGAGTTTGAAATCCAGCTTTATTATTAGACATGTGGCTTTAGAAAAGTAAGTAACCTAATATCTCTGAAAGTGTCTTCATTGCAAACATGGGATACCTACTACAAAAAGACTGCAGTGAACATTCAAAGAAATAATGCATGCAAAATAAGCACAGTACCTGAAACCTAGTAAAGGCTCAATAAATGCTAAAATAATTACTAGGGAAACATAATTACTTATGAAGTTCACAATGTCCATAGAAAAAACAAGGCAAGCACTCAAGAGAAGACCATCCACTCCTAGCAAATGAGATACAAGATAAATTCCTCATATAGTCAAATATACCCTGAATAGCTAAAACAATCTTGACAAAGAAGAATGCAGTTGGAGGAATCACACAGACTTCAGACTATATTACAAAGCTACAGTAATCAAAACAGTATGGTACTAACACAAGAATAGACACGCAAATTAATGGAACAGAAGAGAAAGCCCAGAAATAAACCAATGTACATATGGTCAACTAACCTATGACAAAAGAGGCAAGAATATAAAATGGAGAAAAGACAGTCGTTTCAATAAGTAGTGCTGGGAAAACTGGACAGCTACATGTAAAAGAATGAAATCAGAACATTCTCCAACACCATATTCAAAAATAAACTCAAAATAGATTACAGAGCTAAATGTAAGACCCAAGACATTCTGACATAACTTGCAGCACTATCTTTTTGGATCCATCTCCTAGAATAAAGGAAACAAAAACTAAAATAAACAAATGGGACCTAATTAAAAGCTTCTGGACAGCAAAGGAAACCATAAACAACAGAGTCTGTGGAATGGGAGAAAATATTTGCAGAAGATGTAACCAGGGGGGCTACATTGCTGGCTCAGTGGTAAAGAATCCATTTGCCAATGCAGAAGACATGAGTTTGATCCCTGGTCCAAGGAGATCCCATATGCTGAGGAGCAACTAAGCCCATGTGCCACAACTACTGAGCCTGTGCTCTAGCGCCTGGGAGCCACAAATACTGAAGCCCACACACCCTAGAGGCCGTGCTCCACAACAAGAGAAGCCCCCGCAATGAGAAGCCCATGAGCCACAACAAGAGAAAGCCCGCACACAGCAACAAAGACCCAGCACGGCCAAAAATAAATAAATACACCAACAAAACTTCTTTAAAAAGAAGATGCAACCAACAAGGGATTAATTTCCAAAATATACAAACAGCTCATACAATTCAACGAAAAGTGGGCAGATCTAGACATTTCTCCAAAGACGTACAGGTGGCCAAAAAACACAAGAAAAAAATGCTCAACATCACTAATTATTAGAGAAATGCAAACCAAAACTACAATAAGGTACCATCTCATACCAGTCTGAACTGTCATCATTTAAAAACCTATAAATAGGGACTTCCTTGGCAGTCCAGTGGTTAAGACTCTCTCTGTTCTTCCAATGCAGGGGGCATGGGTTCAATCCCTGGCCAAGGAACTAAGAGCCCACATGCTGTGCTGCCAGATCAAAATAAAAGGAAAAGGAATCCTCCCACACTATTGGTGGGAATGTAAACTGGTGCAGTGATTATGGAGAACAGTATAAAGGGTCCTTAAAAAACTAAAACAGAGCCACCATATGATCCAGCAACCCCACTCCTGGGCATATAGTCGAATAAAGCTCTAACTTGAAAAGACACATGCACCCCAAAGATCATAGCAGGCCTGTTTACAATAGCCAAATATGAAGCAAACTAAATGTCCATCAACAAATGAATGGATAAAGAAGATGTGGCACATGTATATACACGCACATAATTAATAACATACTTAGTAAGTCATAAAAAAAGAATGAAATAATGCCATTTGCAGCAACATGGATGGACCCAGAGATTATCATACTAAGTGAAGTCAGTCAGACAGAAAATGACAAGTATCACATATATGTGGACTCTTAAAAAAAAAAAAAGCAAATAAGCTGACTTACAAAACGGAAACAGATTCACAGACATATAAAAGAAACTTAGTTACCAAAAAGGAAGGAGGGAGGATATATGTGGAATTCGGGATTAACAGATATAGACCATTATATGTAAAATAGATAAACAACAAAGACCTACGGTACAGCACAGGAAATTATATTCAGTATCTTATAGTAACCTATAGTGGAAAAGAGTCTGAAAAAGAATATATATATGTATAACTGATTCACTGCTCTACACCTGAAACATTATAAATGAACTATACCTTAGGGATTTTTTTTTTTTTAATTTTTAAAGGAAAATAAACAAAAATTTAAAGGAAAAGAAATACCCCATATACATCTTCCTAAAGGGATATGGTGGGCTATTTATAAAAGTGCCCAGCACACTGCCTGACACATGGTAGAAATGTATGATAGCTTCCTCCTCTCTCCCTCCTGGACTCTTGGAAGGAGCCCTAAGGTGACAGTATTCATTGTCACAAACATTCACAAGCATTGACACTTCGAGCATATCCGCTTCACAGTATATACACCCTAATCTATCTTGAAATTGATACAGGCATAGAGACATTTTTCTGGAAGTCTGAAAAAACAAAAACAACAAACCCTACATCCAGATTTGGAGAGAGAGCAAATTACCACTTATTACATACCTTCATACTATTTCTACACTTACAGATATGTCCATTCCGAGTGGTCAGCCTCACTTTCTATCTACCTTTTCATCAGTTCCCTTCTTTCCTATGATCAGCATTACAAGTGAGAATTTGCCAATTATCCTGAAGAAATGGGAACACTAAAAAATCATGATAAAACTGCCAGGAATCCTCTATCTTTAACAAGGTGATCCTTATCCTGTGCATGACAGAATCTAAGTCTTTGGCTGTCTTCACTATTCTAATTATTTAGATAGCAAGTCTAAGTAATAAAGCAAAGTTATGAGGTCCCCAAGGGAAGGAACAGTATCTTCTATGTCTAGGCATCTCCCACAGCAAAGGCTAGCACTAAATATTACACATAATTCTTAACTAACCTAAACATCCAAGTGACCAATAAATTAATCTAAACATTTAGCTGAGACACTGTCCAATGGCCATAAGGATCACCGTCAATGGTTTGCAAGGCAAATACCAACATGTTTAAAGTTGTATTCAGGGACTTCTCTGGTGGTCCAGCAGTTAAGGATCTGCCTTACAATGGAGGGGACACAGGTTTGATCCCTGCTCAGGGAACCAAGATCCCACATACTGTGGAGCAACTAAGCTCATGCACCGGAACTACTGAGTCTATGTGCTGCAATGAAAGATCCGAGTTTGACACAATGAAGATCCCACATGCTGCAACTAAGACCCGATGCAGCTAAATAAATAGATACATATTTTTTAAAAATTAAAAAATGAATTTGTATCTGACACATATAAATTTAAATGAACCACCCTGCGAACTCAAAATGAACTTTAGTTTGTAAAATAAAGTACAACTAAAATTTTGCCTCTTTTTATAAGCAGGGAAAAAAATAAAACAGCTAAATTGGTATCTTTTCCTACCTTAAAAAAATACATGATATAAGCTTATTTTTAAAGTGGAGATCTTTAAGTCATTTTGAGATTTCCTCATCTATACAACACAGATAATAACAGTATCCATCATTATAAGGTTATGGCAAGGTTTAAGTAAATAAATGTAATGTGCTTTAACTAGAGGAATTAAAGAGTCTCTTAATGCAGATGAAAGAGGAGAGTGAAAAAGTTGGCTTAAAACTCAACATTCAAAAAACTAAGAACACGGCACCTGGTCCCATCACTTCATGGCAAACAGATGGGGAAATAATGGAAATGGTGACAGACTTTATTTTCTAGGGCTCCAAAATCACTGTGGATGGTGACTGCAGCCATGAAATTAAGACACTTGCTCCTTGGAAGAAAAGTAATGACAAACCTAGACAGTGTATTTAAAAAGCTGGGGTAACTCTGCCTACAAAGGCCCATCTTGTAAAAGCTATGGTTTTTCCAGTAGTCATGTACAAATGTGAGAGCTGGACAATAAAAAAGGCTGAACACAGAAGAAGTGATGCTTTTGAACTGTGGTGCTGGAGAAGACTCTTGACAGTCCCTTAGACTGCAAGATCAAACCAGTCAATCCTAAAGGAAATCAACCCTGAATATTCCCTGGAAGGACTAACGTTGAAGCTGACGGTCCAATACTTTGGCCATCTGAGCGAAGTGCTGACTCATCACCGACTCAATAGATGAGTTTGAGCAAGCTCCAAGAGACGGTGAAGGACAGGGAAGCCCGGTGTGGTGCAGCCCACGGGGTCACAAATAGTCAAACACTACTGAGTGACTGAAACAACAACAAATGTGCTCAGTGAAATGCCTGTTACATAGTAATAACACAGATGATCTATTATCACCATCGTCGCCACCACCACCATCGTTTTTAGGATTTGATCGCATTATTAACAGATCTAACTGGATAATACTAAGATCAAGAAGATGTACCAGGGAATTCCCTGGTGGTCTGGTAGTTAAGCCTCCAAGCTTTCACTGCTGAGGACTTGGGTTCAATCCTTGGTCAGGGTACTAAGATCCCACAAGTGACATATCACGGCTCAAAAAAACAAGTACCACAGAATGCTAATAAAATTATCCACCTTTTTCTGTTGCTAAAAGGAATACAATTAAAGCCAGGGGAATTAGTCAATAAGCACATCTCTTATGTCCTTCTCCCTGGGATTGAAATGGACTTCCTAAGTACCTGTGAACCCTGCAGAACTGAGTTCAGTTTCACTTTGTACCTCTGAGCTCAATTCCCTTGTATATTTGAAAGTGGGAGGTATACATGGCACACACATATGCAAACTTTCCTTCTAACTCTTGGAGCATTTTCTTCTAACTCTTGTGCATACAACTCCTTGTATATTCCCTCTCTCATGAAAAAGAAACACTGCAGTGATTAAGAAGAGTGTGAAATTCCATAAATTTTACAGCTAAAGAGAACGTTGTGATAAATACACTGAAACAACAAAATCAGCGACGAGAGTCTGGGCGGTGACAAGCAGCGGTGTGACATCTGGCGGAAGCCAAAGTCACAGCAAGGGGGAGAGAGGTGGGCGTGAGGAAGCATCCTGCCGAGCGTGGACACAGAAAAGGAGAGGAACTGACAGCCTTCCTTTGGAGCCAGGCCAGCCTTTCCCACCTCTAATTGAACAGGACGATGTCGCTCCAAGTGAGGTGCCTTGGAGAACGATGCAGTTTCCTCTGCAACGTGCGGCACACCTTGGAACATCAAGCAGCATGTGAAGTATACTTCCATTCCTTGTGGGCCAGTAATTTGGTAGGAGAGGCAGAACCACCAACGGGACAAAGGATTTGGCTAATGACGACAGTGTTTCAATAAAGCCGCTTCCAAACAGAGACTGGGCTTTGAAGGGAACAGTGCCTGAGATCTCATTCAGTCCAGTCGACTGTCAGAGCTGCCTAAAATTCCATCTTTGGCACCAAAAACGTTTCACAGAAGTGTAGTTTATAGAGTTAGAAGGGATCTAAGAGCTCATCTAGTTTATCCAATTGTCCCACTCATAAATGTGGGGACTCGGGTTCAAAGAGGGGACAGTGACTTACCCTAAATTATACAGCTAACTAGACTCAGGGACAGAATTTAGGCTTTCTAATCTCAAGTCTTGTGTGCTTTTCTAGGAAACGATGCTGCCTCCACAAAATGGAAATTAGTGTGAAAATATGATTCAATATGTAAATGTCAGTTTCACACTCAAATAGTTCAGAATGTACTGTTTTGCATACCAGCATCTATTGTTCTCTATTTCATGTATTACATCTTATATGACCAATAATATTTTAAGTTTTAAAAGGACAGGTTTAATGTCAGACCATTATGACTTCTCTAAAGGGTCTACAACTATGCAAGATATACTAAATAAACATAAATATACGCTAACACCTTAACTGCTTTGCCAATGCTCAATTTTTCAACTTTGTTAATAAATAAAATGGGTCCACTGTTATTTTCTTACACTGGTGCTCTGAACTGAATCAGGAGCTTGTTTCCAATAACCAACAGAATTTATCAGCTATTTGCTTTGGCTAGACTAGGTGGTATAACTAAAATTTCAATGTTAACTTTGCCACTTTAATTAAAGAAAGACTTTGTACCTATACTGGAATTGCAATGTTCACTATTTCAAACACTTCTAGAAAATCTAAAAGATTTTAGCAGCTTCCAACTGTTCTTGTGATCAAGTAGCTTTCCCAGCTCTAAAAGATTATGGATGGGGATAGTACTGGAGCTGAGGAAGAACTCCTTACCCCTAATGCCTAAGCAATACAGAATCACTGGTACCTTGACTTTAATCCTCATTGACAGAAATCTCTTTTAAGGAAAACCATCAATCTCTTCTTTCTAATTTTTTGGGCTCCAAAATCACTGCAGATGTTAACTGCAGCCATGAATTTAAAAGATGCTTACTCCTTGGAAGCAAAGTTATGACCAACCTAGATAGTATATTAAAAAGCAGAGACATTACTTTGCCAACCAAGGTCCGTCTCGTCAAGGTTATGGTTTTTCCAGTGGTCACGTATGGATGTGAGAGTTGGACTATAAAGAAAGCTGAGTGCTGAAGAATTGATGCTTTTGAACTGTGGTGTTGGAGAAGACTCTTGAGAGTCCCTTGGATTGTAAGGAGATCCAACCAGTCCATCCTAAAGGAGATCAGTCCTGAGTGTTCATTGGAAGGACTGATGCTGAAGCTGAAACTCCAATACTTTGGCCACCTCATGCGAAGAGCTGACTCACTGGAAAAGACCCTGATGCTGGGAAGGATCGAAGGCAGGAGGAGAAGCGGATGACAGAGGATGAGATGGTTGGATGGCATCATCGACTCGATGGACATGGGTTTGGGTAAACTCTGGGAGTTGGTGATAGACAGAGAGGCCTGGCATGCTGTGGTTCATGGGGGTCTCAAAGAGTCGGACACGACTGAGCGACTGAACTGAACTGAATAACAGGGGTGACTACACTTTAAGTAAAACCATATAGAGTTTATAAAAGGCTTCAACCAAATCCTGACAGAATTCTCTGAGGCTGCACAGAATAATTATGAAATGAGTGAATGCCCTAACCAACCTCACTCCTGCATGTGAAATGTGAATATATTATAAACTCAATAAGTATTATTGAGTACTTATTATGTGAGAAGCATTATGCCAGGTGATGAAGCTGGAAACCTGGATATGGAAGAAGCTGACAAGACAGACTGGAGCGGGAAAGAGTTCAGATGGAGTAAACAGCACTTGTGAAGGTAAAGACAAAAAGGAATGGGGAGTATTTGGTACTGGGGAATATGGGACATGTATCAGGTGATTTCAGTAGAAAGCAGAGAGGAATTGAGATAACAGGAATTGGAACGATACTGTCGTTGGCTTCCTAGACTATAAAGTATGAACTTAAGGGGAGTTCCCTGGTGGCCTAGTGGTTAGGATTCCAGGCTTTCATTGCCATGGCCTGGGTCTAATCCTTGTCTGGGGAACAGAGATCCTGCAAGCCACACAGCTGAGCCAAAAAAAAAAAAAGAGCTTCCGTATATAAACTATGGCAGAACCAGTGAAAACCATCCCCATTCCCATGCCAATATAAGCCTTTTTCATGTCTTAGAACACTGCAGAAGCAGTAGGGATGGAGGGAGACATGTGGAATATAAGACATATTTAGAAGGCAGAAAAGATAGGAATTAATGAATAGTGAAATAGAAGGTGAGAGAAAAAGAGGAGTTAAGAGGATGCTCAAAAAAGGGAAAAGTGGTAGAGCAAATGTGAAAAACTCAATATAGACCCAATGAGACTTAAATTGAGCTGTTCAGAAGCAACCGGAAAGAAAAAATAATGTATAGCTGAAATCATGAGATTGAATGAAAGTATGTTAGCTGCTGCTCAGTCATGTCCGACTCTTCGCAACCCCATGGTCTGTCCATGGAATTCTCCAGGCAAGAATACTGGAGTGGGTTGCCATTTCCTTCTCCAGGGGATCTTCCTGACCCAGGGATCGAACCCAGGTCTCCTGCTTTGCAGGCAGAGTCTTTACTGACTGAGCTACGAGGGAAGACTGAATGAGGACTCAGCCAACCGGAAGGTTTTATTTACACAAACATCCATTCCTATGTTCACACACAGAAGACAACAGGAAACAATCACTACAGGACACGCCATGGCAGAGATATTCTTCCGAGGTTGTCATGAGAGCACAAAGAAGCTCTCGTGAGTAACGAACATACATGGGGAAATACACAGTTTCCCTGGAAAATAATATTTTTAAAATGACATACGCCAAAAGTTAGGCACGTGTCTTTGTGAAAAATAAGGAAACGAGATCAAATGTGGCTTTAGAGCTTTACAGTTGTGTTACAAAAGACAATCCACTTGGCCTTGAAGTTTCAGGTGCCCCATCTGAATATGGGGACAGTCCTGCTTGCCTGATAGCTGCAAGGAATGAAAAGTACTCATCTGGGTTAAAGTTTCTAGAAGAAGGCCCAGTAAGTAATAGATGCCTAATGAATGTCAACTGAATCTGAATTTTACAAACAAAAAATTAAATACTGTGTATATTTTAATTTTTAGCAAAATTATACTCAATAATTATGAAATTTCTGTAAATTTTACCTCTCTAAAGCCATCACTAACCCCAAGTTTGAGTGGTTCTTCTATTAAAGTTGTAATCTCATCGTAATTAGAAGTTTAGAAATTTAATGAGTTGAAATGCAACATGGCACAGCTGCCTTATTATACCAACTAGTTAACACAGTATTTGTTTTCTACATTAATTTTACTTGCTAATCAAAAATACTGCTTTCTCCCAAATAACAGCAAAATAAAATTGCTGATTGTGCAATGGTAAAACTAACAACACCATGTCTGCAACAAGGTCACTTGAATTTTTTTTTCATGAGCTGGCAGTTTCCAGGGAAAATTCTGGGTTGGACAAAAAGTTTGTTCAGGTTTTTCCATAATAGCTTACAGAAAAACCCAAATGAACTTTTTGGCCAACCCAATATAAGCCCCCGCATACCTTCATCGGTTCTCAAAAAATTCCAGGGCCGAAGTCATGCTCTGTACACCCCAAGGCAGATATATATTAAGTTGCATATGCTGAACATGTCCATGAATATCTTTGTTTGGGGTTGTTGTTTTGTTTGCTACACTGCTCAGCTGTGGTGTATCAGTTCCCAACCAGGGACTGAACCTGGCTCCTGGTAGTGAAAGCCCAGAATCCTAACCACTAGACCACCAGGGAACTCCCACCCATGAGTATCTTTGAATGTTGAGCATCTGACCTGATTCATCTCCCTGAGTTAATAACTAAGTCGCTGGAAAAAAGACTACTTACGGCGACATATAATTGTATGTTTTCAACTGCCCATAGCAACTAGAAAATCCTGGGGAAAAGATTATTTAGAAGCCCGTGTACTAGAACGCAGTGCCCCCCCAGTAGCAGCCCAGGCCCAACACAGTGGACAGGAGAGCTCCTCACTGGTCTTCCTGCGTCCTCCTGTGCTGAGTGCTGTGCTCAGTCATACCTAACTCCATCCTGCCAGGCTCCTCTGTCCATGGCATTTTTCAGGCAAGAAGACTTGCCTGAGTAGTACAACCCTGAGTGGGTTGCTATCTCATCCTCCAGGAGATCTTCCAACCCAGGGATCAAACCCGCATCTCCTGTGTCTCCTGCACTGCAGGTGGATTCTTTACCACTGAGCCACTGCTGCCGTCTACTTTCCCCAAATGATCTACCAAAGAGTAGCCAATGGTCTAACCAAACCTCATCTGATCATGCTAACCCACTCTTAGCCAACAAGATTCCAGAGAGGCCCACTGCTTTTAGCACAAGAGCTGGACTAACTTTCTAGTTTCAATCTTTTACCATTCCCTTAAAACCCTGAGCCATATTTAACAAACTACTTTAGATTACAGATTTTGTATATATCATGTTTAGAGTAAAAACTATATGAAATTATGTATTTCTATTTGTTTTTCCATCAGAAGAGCCCTAATTCATATCCAGTACCCAACTAGTTAAAACAGGTAAAAAATGAGGAGTAGGAGGCCCAGAAAACTATTTGTGCCTGCCCCAAACATCATTAGAAAATGACCGTGTCAAAGGAAATGGCAACCCACTCCAGTATTCTTACCTGGAGAATCCCATGGACGGGGGAGCCTGGCAGGCTACAGTCCACAGGGTCACAAGAGTCAGACATGACTTAGCAAGTAAACCACCACCAACAACAACCTAACCCTCTCTCACCCTCCTCTAGATCTGCCCTTTCAGTGATCCTTTCTGCTTCATCTTAGCCTTAATGACAGTTGGTCCTTCAACACTCAAGTTAGGCTCGGTTTACAAAGCAACTACCTGTAAGGCTATTGTAGTACTTGTCACTCTGCAGTATAGCTGTTTATTTCTCCACTGCCCCATGTGAAAGCACATACTAAGCTTTGCACATCTCTTCAGCTCCCAAGGACAGTGCAGGCTATAGATTTGTTGAATGGATGGCTAGCAGCACCTATGGAACTTCTTAGCTCTATTATAATGTACAAATTAGGAGGCATCAGAAAAGGAAATGTGAAATTCTGACCACATATTTCAGTTAATAAAGATTCAGATTACTTCCTCTCCCTTCCCTTTTTCTTTCCAATCTACTTCATGCTATCTGCTTTATTGTCTACACTCAAAAGTAATGGTAAATCTAAACACTTTTTTTTTTCATTTTTAGCTTTTAAAAAAATGTGTTATGCTTTCCTACCTCTTTACTTTTCCTTTTTATGCTATTAAACTTTTTTGGTGAAATAATGTACTCACATAAAAGTGCATAAAATATACACATATGGTTTAATGAAAAAAGTGAACATACATTTAACTACTACCAAAGTCAACAAATAGAAGAGTCAACTATTTCTCCCTCCAAAGGCTTCCTATTCCCCTGTGGGGGAGAATAAAGAAAATCTCACAGTTGTTTGGATCAGTCCCTGAATTTGTATCTCTGCACGATCCTGGTCCCTGGCAGGTAAAGAGAAGCACTAAGATGCCAGAGTACATGTGTATCTGTATCCGTGAATATGTGTGAGGGCACGCCCACACTGGCCAAGGCACTAGTTTAAAGCAATCTTAAAAGATGGGGCAAATCTGTATTTCTAATGGTAAACACTTTGCTGCTTAGTAAAACAGTATTCTACTGCTTATGGCTTAAACCAAATCCTAACTGGAAACCACATAATTTTCAAGATAGAAGTTTCAAAACAACACAAACTTAAGGCCAATTACTTATACTGCTTCACCCCCATTGTGGACAGGAAAGATGCTTTAAGTGAAAAGTTGGCATTATGAGGTTATACAACCCCAGCCACCCAATAGGCTCATTCCACTCAGCAGAGAATAGGGGTTCTCTATGCTCACAGCAGGCATACAACAGGGTAGCACATATATGCTCTCTGAGTGAGAAAGCAACACCTTCTCACATACAACCCCCTGGAGAGAGATGGGGAAGGGGAGGGGGGAGGACTTTACACCTGCAAACTCCTAACTCTATCAGCGCTAGGACTGGGAAAAACAGCTCATATTTTTTTTAAAAAAAGAAAAGAAAAAAGGTTTCCTGATAACTCTAGTAACTTTCAGAGAAGGATGTTCTCAAGTCATTTTTTTCCTAGGAAACTAGCAGGCGCACTGATTCAACATCCAAGTCTTTGTCTCCTTAGTGGACTGAGTCAAGCCCTAATGACTGTATAAATAAACTGCTCAAAAGGGCAGCTGTCAGCATTCTTATTCTTCTTGGCAGAAAGACACTATAAGCACAAAGTGTTGTCATATTAATTAAGGCATTTGAACTTCAGGGCACATCTGTCCCTGGGCCTTTGGATAATCAAAGTGACCACTAAAAATAGAATGGTGCTATCTCCAATGGGGCAGACACGAGTCACTTCCAACCCTGAGAGATTCCAATGAGATGTGACTTGAAATGCACGTTTTGTAATACCACTGAATGTCCATCTATATGTAGCCATTTAAGTTTTTACTCTATGTTCTATTAAGGCTAGTAGACAAAAGTAATTAACAGATAGAACTCTTGGCCCATAGTGAAAATCCAGCTAGCTGACTAGCTAACTGAGGTCTGGCAGGGAAGAAAACACTTCTCCAGGTCTTAAAACCATTGACTGCACTGAAACTCCATGAGTTCCACGAGGAACGTCTTGGTATTTTTTTTTTTTTTTTCAATTTCCCCATCACCAAGAGTGAGCCAGCTCAGTCTGTCAAGATGCCCAGGCTGCGTGGCAGCGGTGTCAAAGGCTGCCATTTGCTCCGAGGCACTGCCATCTGCAGCAACACAACATTTTGTCTCCGGAAAATAAACACATCTGCCTTTGCCAGTGTCCTCCCACTGTGCCGCCCATCTGGAGCAGGTGAGCTAGAAGGCAAGCCTGGGCATGGGTGAGATGGGGGCGAGCAGAGGAGACGAGGCCTCAAGGGAGAAGGCACATGTAGGAAGAAAGAAGTGCTGTGTCATGTCACATCCTGCTAACCACATTTGCCAAAAAGCTTGTGAAATTACCCTTGTTAGTGATATTTTAATCACAAGTAACAAATGGTTGGTTGCATTTAGGGGACAAGACCTGCAAAGCCAAGGTTTCACCTGGGCCATCTGTTCACAAGATCACAAGACCTCACCAATACTAATAAACAGATGATGTCTTTGTGTCAGCTACCAAAGGCATGAGGACAATATTGTCCTTTGAATAGAAGGCTCAAGGCAACAGGGTTTTTCTAGGACAGGAGCACACAATACCTGCCTACTATTAACCAGACTAAACACACTCAACTTCAGGCCAGAGTGCTGAGACAAGTCACTTCTAGAAACAACTGATACCTGAAATTCTTTCCTATATATTCTTTCCCTTTCACTTAAAAAAAAAAAATTCAAGTCTAGTTATGGTCTTTTAAAAAAATTAGTTTTGGCTGCACTGGGTCTTGATTGCTGCATTCAGGCTTTCTCGAGTTGTAGTGAGTGGGGGCTACTCTCTAATTGTGCAGGGGCTTCTCACTGCGGTGGCTTCTCTTGTGGAACATGGCCTCTAGGGCACACAGGCTTCAGGAGTTGTGGCACATGGGCTCAACGGTTGCAGCTCGTAGGCTACAGAGTGTGGGCTTAGTAATTGTGGTATAAGGGCTTAGTTGTCCGACATGTGAGATCTTCTCAGATCAGGAATCATATCCATGTCCCCTGCACTGGCAGGCGGATTCGTAACCACAGGACCACCAGGGAAGTCCTAGTTATGGTCTTGATGTCAGATTTATTTTTTTAACTGAAGTATGGTTTTAATTTACAATATTGTGTTTCTTTCAGGTGTAGAACAAAATGACTTGTTATATATACTTACTTTTTCAGACTATTTTCCATTATAGGTTAAGATATTGAATATAGTTTCCTGTTGTTGTTCAGTCACTAAGTTGTGTCCAACTCTTTACGACCCCATGGACTAAAGAACGCCAGGCTTCCCTATCCTTCACTATCTCCCGGAGTTTGCTCAGATTCATGTCCATTGAGTTGGTGATGCCATTCAACCATGTCATCCTCTATCGCCTCCCTCTCCTCCTCCCCCCGGTTTTACCCAGCATCAGGGTCTTTTCCAGTGAGCCAGCGCTTCGCATCAGGGGGCCAAAGTACTGGAGCTTCAGCTTCAGCATCAGTCCTTCCAGTGAATATTCAGGATTGATTTTCTTTAGGATTGACTGGTTTGATCTCCTTGTAGTACAGCACCACAGATCTAAAGCATCAATCTTGGGCACTCAACCTTCTTTATGGTCCAATTCTCACATCCATACATAACTATTGGAAAAACCACAGCTTTGACAATACAGACCTTTGTCCGCAAAGTGTGTCTCTGCTTTTTAATACTCTGCTAGGCTTTTCGTAGCTTTTCTTCCAAAATCCTTGCTTCTTATCTATTCCATGTAGTTTGTTTCTGTTCATCCCATACTTCTAATTTAACCCCTACTCCTCCCTTTCACCTTTGGTAACCGTATGTTTGTTTTCCATGTCTGTGGGTCTGTTTCTGTTTTGTATATAGATTCATTTGTATTATTTTTTAGATTCCACATATAAGTGATACAATAAAATATCTGTCTTTCTCTACCTGACTTATTTCACTTAATATGATATTCTCTATGTCCATCCTTGTTGCTGCAAATGACATTATTTCATTCTTTTTTACGGCTGAGTAATATTCCACTGTGTATACATACCACATCTTTTTAAACCAATCATCTGTTGATGGGTACTCAGGCTGTTTCCACGTCTTGGCTAATGTAAATAGTGCTACTATGAACACTTGGGTACATGTATCTTTTCGAATTACAGCTTTTGTCTTTTCTGGCTGTATACTCAGGAGTAGGGTTGCCAGATCATATGGCAATTTATACTTTTTTAGGGATACTGTTTTCCATAGTGGCTGCACCAATTTGCATTCCCACCAATATGTGCAAGATTTCCTTTTTCTCCAACGTTCTCCATCATTTATTATTTGTAAACTTTTTATTTTTTGATGGTTCTGTACAGCACGTGGGATCTTGGTGCCCTGAGTGGGGATCAAACCTGTGCCCCCAGCATTGGGAGCAGAGTCCTAGCACTGGACCGTCACGGAAATCCCTCTTGTTTTTAGACTTTTTGATGATAGCCATTCTGACTGGTGTGAGGTGATACCTCAATGCAGTTTTGATTTGCCTTTCTCATTTCTCTAATAATTAAAAGAAGCCACCTGCAATGCAGGAGACCCCCATTCGATTCCTGGGTCAGGAAGACCCGCTGGAAAAGGGATAGGCTACCCATATTCTTGGGCTTCCCTCATGGCTCAACTGATAAACAATTTGCCCGCAATGTGGGAGATCTGGGTTCGATCCCTGGGTTGGGAAGATCCCTTGAAGAGAATGGCTACCCACTCCAGTATTCTTGCCTGGAGAATTCCATGGACTATATATAGTCCATGAGGTCACAAAGAGTCAGACATGACTGAGCGACTTTCACGTTCTAATAATTAAAGATGTTGAGCATCTTTTCATGTGCCCATTGGTCACCTGTACATCTTCTCTGGAGAAATGTGTATTTAAATCTTCTTCCCACTTTTTAAATAGTTTGTTTTTTTTTTGATATTGAGTTTTATGAGCTGTTATAATATATTTTGGATATTAACCCCTTGTCAGTAACATCATTTGCAAATATTTTCTCCCAATCCGTAGGTTGCCTTTTATATTGCTGATGGTTTCCTTCACTGTCCAAAAGCTTTTATTTTGATTAGGTTCATTTCTTTATTTTTGCTTTTATTTCTTTTGCCTTGGGAGACTGATCTAAGAAAATCTTGCCATAATTTATGTCAAAGAATGTTTTGCTCATGTTCTCTTATAGGAGTTTTATGGTGTCATGTCGCATATTTGGCTCTTTAACCAGTTTTGAGTTGATTTTTGTACGTGGTATGAGAAAGTGTTCTAATTTCACTGATTTACATTTAACTGTCCAGCTTTCCCAATATCACCTGCTAAAGACTATCATTTCTTCATTGTATATTCTCACTTCTTTTGTTGTAAATAAACTGACTACAAGTATGTGGGTTTATTTCTGGGCTCTCTATTCCATTCCATTGATCTGTATGTCTGTTTTTGTGCCAATATCACCTTGTTTTGATTACTATAGTTTTGTAGTATTTGACATTAGATCTTTAAATCACACTATCTGGGAGCTGAAAGAAACTATAAAAATTACCCATATTTTCTTTCTCCCTGGAAAGAAAAGCCAGAAGGTTTTTCATCTAGCTCATAGGAGAGCTAGTGCTATACCTCCTGTATCAGGGATCATTCAATTACACTGCTGCTGCTGCTGCTGCTAAGTCACTTCAGTCGTGTCCGACTCTGTGTGACCCCATAGACGGAAGCCCACCAGGCTCCCCCGTCCCTGGGATTCTCCAGGCAAGAACACTGGAGTGGGTTGCCATTACACTAGCAAACTTTATATCTATAATTTCCAATATGATAGCCATTAGCCACAAGTGGCTACTGAGTGACTAAAATGTGACTAATGTGACTAAGGAACCAAAGTCTTTTCTTTAAAGAAACAAAAGTTTATTTCTCTTTCAAAGTTCAAGAGACTCTCACCTAGCAACTGAATTTAAAATTAAACTGAAGCAATTTTTTTTCATTAAAGCATAGTTGATTTATAGTATTATATCAGTTTCAGGTGTCTAGTATAGGGATTCAATATTTTTATAATTATACTCCATTTAAAGTTATAAAATAGCTACATTTCCCTGTTTTACAATATAATCTTCTTATTTATTTTATACGTAGTAGTCTGTACTTCTTAATCCCATGCCCCTATCTTGCCTCTCCTCTCTTTGCTATCCTCACTGGTAAGCAATAGTTTGTTCTCTGTATCTGTAAATCTGCTTCTGTTTTGCTATATACATTTATTTTGTTTTTTAGATTTCACATACAAATGGTAGCAGAGTATTTGTCTTTGTCTGACTTTTTTCATTAAGCATAGTATCCTCTAGGCCCATCCACATTGTTGCAAACTGCAGGATTCCATTCTTTTTATGGCTGAGTAATATTCCACTGTGTGTGTGTGTTTGTGTGTGTGTTTTAATCCATTCATCTTTTGATAGATAATTTTAATTATTTTAAATTTAAATAGCCATATATGACTAGTAGCTACCTTGCTGGACTATGTCAATATAGAAAAGAGCTGAGCACATAATATATGATCAATGTTGGTTTAATTCTATTTCCCTTATTAATAGCACTCTTTACTAGCAGATTGTTGAACTAAAATTGCACAAGAAACAATCTCCCATAGGAAACTATTAAATTGCTTCTTTAACCAAATAGTAACAGAACCATAAAAACAAAAGTTTATTAATTTATTTACCAAATAAATGTATTAATTAGGTATATGTCATACGCTGTTAACAGCTTTGCATGATTACCTCATTTAATCTTCATAGTAACTCCATGAAGTAGGTACCATTATTTTATAAGCAGAGAAATTAAGCTTAGAATTTGTTCAAAGACACAGCTAGCAAGTCAGTGGGCAAAGATTTAAACCCAGGCAGTGTAAATCCAGATACTGTTTTTAACCAACAGGCCAAACTGTCTGTATCTTAAAGAACCAATTTATATAAGATTGGCAAACAGCATAGCACATAGCAAACTGGAGAGCAAACAATGTGAGCTATGGACGTGAAATTATGCATGGTAACTGGCTGACTCAAATAAGTATCATGTGCCAAATGGTGTGACTATATAAAAATGCCAAATCTAGTGATTTTGTACTTATTGGAAAGACTGAAAAACCACCATCACCTTTCTCCTCATAATAAAATGACTGAAATATGAATTAGTATTTTAGAACAATCTCTTTTGATTGGAAGGTGGGGGAGCAGGGATTGGATCTAGAAGCACAAGACAGAGGTAATCAATGTTTACTAGAGCCCATGTCACTGTCTACAAGGGATATTTATTTGTTAAGACATCAAACATTTCTGCTAGGAGATTAACCGGATTCACTACATTTGCATAAAGCACACTGCCACTCTTATCTCAATTCTAAAAGGAGCTTAACTCACTTAATGTCTGCAGCATTTAAGACAAAGTGTTTATTGTGCCCAAAGCTGGAATTCTTATTCCAATTCTGCCTGGCAAGTCAGAGGGATATTCTACACAGCAAGCCACAGTATACTCTCCACTGAATACCACAGGAACTTCTAAGAAGCAGGAAAGGTTGTATCTTATCCATTTACCTCTCCTGGGGAAGAGTAAATAAGAAAAGCCACTGATCTTTCACCCAGATTAAACCAACATATACAAATTTATACCCTCTACCCAATTCATCCTGTTTTTAGCTTCTCTTCAAACTTCACAATTTTTCATATTGCACAAACTCCTTGGTTGAAGCTAGTAAAGAGAGATTCTATTTACTGAGAAGCTCTCAATTCAGCATTAGACACTAGAAAATAAACCACTTTAAAATCTGTAATAAGTAACAAATCAAAACCTGTACTTGTTTTGATCTGTCATAAATCAGCTTAAATAAGTACAGATGAAAAAAAATTATGTTCTAGAAACACTACAGAAAAACCAAGTAGCTGTCAAGGCAGAACAGGCAAGTAATTATGGTACCATTAGTGTAGCTTTTGCCTGACCTGCTGTGTGACCTGCAGCTAATCCCTTTGCCACTTTATGCTTTTCATCCCTATCAGTGATAGAGAATTAAGTACTATATATCTCAGCAGACTAGTGAGTAGATTAAATTATTAAGCAAAACGCTTTGGGCAAAAGTCATATGAATGTTAAATATTATGATTTACAAGCATTCATTATCTTAGCACTCCTGTGGGGTTAGGAAGTTATCACGATTTCATAGATGAGTAAACAGGCACAGGGGGTAAAGTCACATGGCAGAGCTCTACTTACTTAGTCCCTGTGGGAAGGGAATAATGCACACCTTTAGCAACCATACAAACTTTCTTGGCACATCCTACACAATCTTTAATACATTCAATCCTCTTTTTCCCCTTTCTTTTTTCATTGAACCTTTAAGACGTTGCATCTTTTAACATGCTGTCAATGGAGCAAAGACAGTTCTAAGATAACAACAAGGCCAGACTAAGCAAAGAGGAATAATTCTGTGTGCACTGGTAAGAAGAGTCATAGAAAGACACGGTTACTCTCAAAATAAAGTTTGTATATAATAGTATTTTAAAGTTTCATCTCTACCACCACATAATCCAACGACAGAAATTAAGAAACAAGGTTTGCTGTGAAAACACTGAAAATTAAAAGGCCATTGCCAGACCTTCCTGTTGGTGTGCCCCCTCCAAATTCTCTGCAACTGTTATGTTCACCCTCTGGGCTTTAATTAGCAATTATGCAGAAAGAAAATACAAATCCCACAAGACTGAATAATAACAAGTAGCAATAGGAAGGGCTCAGGAAGGCCAAATACGGGCAAAAATACTACTCGTGTGTAATAGGAATAGAAAAGAAGCATAGATTTCTCTGTTCCTAAGGCTGCTTGCTGTATTGCTTACCCGACTCCGAAGATAGTCAGCCAGGTTTCGGCGAGTGAAATTAGCTGCTGCCGTGGGAGACAGTTCATAACCTGGTACAAGAGATACATACTTGTTGTCAACAGCTGGAAAGTAAAAGTGAAAGCTGCTAAGTTGCGTCCGATTCTTTGCGACCCCATGGACTGTACAGTCCATGGATTTCTCCAGGCCAGAATACTGCAATGCGGGAGACCAGGGTTTGCTCCCTGGGTTAGGAAGATCCCCTGGAGAAAGGAAAGACTACTGGAGTGGGTAGCCTTTGTCAACAGTTGGGAAATAGCTAGTTAGTACCGGCAGTGATTACTGGGCATAAAACAGAACCAAGGTAACTATTCTACAGTGAGATTGAATTCATCGCCCTGATCAAGCTATTCATTCAGCAACAGACTGTGGTTTCCTGTGTAGAAGGAAAGAGGTACAAATATATACAGATGTTCTATACACATATATATAAAAGAAAGAGGGCTTGAGATGATAATGTTTTTAGTTTATTTTTAAAAGATACTGGGAAAGAGAGGCTGGAAATTAGAATAGCCTCAGTCATTTTCTTCTTTTTAAGTGAAGTAATTTTATTAAGAAGTGTAATATGATTTTCAAAACCACAAGCCACAGGGAGAAAATTGTTTCTATCGCTATCTGTAACATTTTAAAAATAGAGGCTCTCCAGCATAAAACCTCTAAATAAAGTTGTAATGCCAAGAAAAGTACATCCCAGAGGAATGGCATCAGATGTGCCTTAGTAACACTCTGGACATTAACACTCCAGCATAAAATGGAGCTAGTATCAAACATCACAAGAATGACCCACAACTCAGCAGACCCACAAGAAAATGCCAGTTTGGAAAGAGTGCATGTGATTATTTCCTACAACGTTCACAATACCAGTGTCACATCAGGCAAGATGCAGATTAAAATTCTAACAGATATTTATTGAACAGCTATTACATTTCAGAGCTTACACTAGGTGCTTTCACATATATTACTGAATTCCATCCTTACAAGTCTATTAGTACATGTTAAACTAGAATGAAAACAACTCTGAACAAGCAGGAATACTTGTCGATTCTCTATCTCACTATCTCTAAACAGTGCTAAGGATTTCACAATTATCTTAAAAGGCAGAAAAGTCTGATGCCTGACCATCTGCACATAGATTTTCTTTCCTTCCCTTATTTTGGCTCAGTTATTGAGTCCCTTGGACTGAAGGAGATTCTACCAGTCCATCCTAAAGGAAATTAGTCCTGAATGTTCATTGGAAGGATTGATGTTGAAGCTGAAACTCCAATACTTTGGCCACCTGATGCAAAGAGATGACTCATTTGAAAAGACCCTGATGCTGGGAAGGACTGAGGGCAGGGAAGGGGACAACAGAGGATGAGATGGTTGGATGGCATCACCGACTCAATGGACATGAGTTTGAGTAAACTCTGGGAGTTGGTGATGGACAGAGAGGCCTGGCGTGCTGCAGTCCATGGGGTTGCAACGAGTCAGACACGACTGAGCAACTGAACTGAACTGATTGAATTTTAAATGTACACGCTATATTGTGTAGGGTTACATACACAAAATATATTTGACAGGTAACTTAAAGAGTTTTAAGGGCAATTTTAACCATATACAATTTGAGTTTTATGCATTGACTTTAAACCCTGAAAGTTACGTAACAGAAACTCTCTTGTTTATTACTCCGCCCTCTCCTGGGACAGGACAGGAAATATTGCTCTACCAACTGTACTTCAGAAACACTGGGATCCTTCATGGGGGCCATGTAAACAACAAGTAATCATTAAAAAGTAATTATTAAAGTATTTTACACATGGCACTCTGCTCAGTGTTATGTGGCAGCCTGAATAGGAGGGGAATTTGGGGGAGAAAAGATACATGTACATGTATTGCTGAGGCCCTTCACTGTTCACCTAAAACTATCATAACACTGTTAGTTGGTTATATCCCATTAGGAAATAAAAAGTTAAAAAAAAGTATTTTAAACTTGCTTAAACCTAAATACCATGTACTTTAGGTTCCTTAACGGCAGGAACTGAGCCTTATTCATCTTTGAATTCTCTGTGATACTAGGCAGAAGGCTTAACGTGGATGAGGCCCTCGAAAATATTTATAGAACTGAATGCATGAAAAAACTATACAAATGGATCATATCCAGTCATTTTATACATACAATTATATTAAAATTAAGCTCCTTAATTTATACTAGTTCTGTGTATAACAGTATTATTACACTGTGAAGTAAGTAACTAGAAGGAAGGTTCTTTCTGCTGAAACATCACTATAAACTTTCCTGGATCAAAGGGCTAGTGGCTAGTATTGTTTCACAGGAAGGCTTTCCCAGTGGATAAGAGTTTATTAGCCCCAGAGAGTTCACAAAATATCTCACAAAAATTCTAATTATCTCCCTAGACAAGAACCTACCAGACAGGCAAGGCAGAACCCTTTTATGACACAGTAAATCTCCTATAATTACACAGAGTATAAAGTTTACAAAGCATTTTCATACATACTATTCATTAATATTATTATAACAACACAATTTATTTATTTTTTGACTATGCTGCACAGCTTGTGGGATCTGAGTTCCCCAACAAGGGATCGAAACAATCCCCTCTACAATGAAGTACAGAATCCCAACCACTGGACTGCCAGGGAATTCCCAATAATGCCATTTTAGTGATAAAGAAAGTAAAGGTCCAGAGAGGATAAGTGATTTGTCACATAAAAAAACAGTATAACCAAGTTTAACTTAGGTCTTTTAGTTCTGAGACTTCATATATACTGTAGCTCAAGTACATTCTCTAACTTAAAAATCTCATATCATCATGCTAATTTTTCAAGGTGAGGATATTTTTATCCCCCATGTATCAGTATTGTAATAGTTCTCTTTTCTGCTCTGAGATTTTTGTAGAAATTCCTTAGGACCAGAAGGAGGATCTAACTAAGGCTTTAAAAATAGTAAGACTCAAATAAAAATAAGAGCACATGTATAGAACTACCAGTACAGAATATTCTCTTTCAGTACACCTTAAAGAAAAAACCACCAGAGCCACATTCTAAGTATTACCCACCATTTCGCATCTTATAGAGCTGCACATTTTTCTGAATATATTCTGCAAACTGTACAGTGTCTCCAGCCTCTCCAACACAAAGGAGTAAGATTTTTTCACTCATCTTAAACATCTTGTCATGATCTGCTCAAAGAAAAAACAGTGTTAGAAATTATTTTAGCAGAAAGTTATTCTTATTACACAGCAACTACCAACAGGTTTATCAATTACCACACTGAATTTTATGAGTAACTGTTTTATGAAGACTTTGACAGGCAACTGTATCAATTACTCTCTTTCACTCTCCAGGTTAAATTCATCTGCACATTTTATTAACATAAATTTCAGGTGGAGAATATATGTAAAAGCTGATAACTGAAAATACACATAAAAACATTAAGGCCCTTGAAATGCAATGAACAACAACTAAAGAAACTGAAGGAATCAAGCCAATGGCCATTATCTGTAGGCTCAGATTCCAAAACCCTGAAATGTCTCTACAAATATGAATGTAAATTATTATATAAACAAAGTATATATGGAAAGAACCAGTGCTGCAATTAAGGAACCATTTCAAGGAAGAACAAAAAATCAACTGAGAATATAAATCACCTTAAAAAGTAAACCAACTCCATTTACAAAGCAAGGAGGAAGTTACAGTGAGTGCTAAAGCAAAAATCCTAACAAATATTGTACTAAGCTATTTAAAAATACCTCAAAAATCCCAATAATCTTATCTAGCTGAAGCAGACACATTCAGATTAAACAGATAAATAAATATTCAGATAGAAATTAGTGCCCAAGGAAGAAAACTCCATATTCAGTCCGTAGCTTCAGAAAAAAGCTAAATCTCTCTCTCTCACTCTCACTTTCACTTTTCATTTGTCAAATAGTGCTGAATAATCTTCGCTGGGAGACATGCTTCCTGTCTGAAAGCTTCTGAAACCTCAAAATCTCTTAACAGGATTTAAAAAACAAATGCTATAGTCAAATACTTTACAAGTATTTGAGAACTGGAGATACCAGTAATAAGGCTTCCTAGACTTTAGGGGGGAAGCGCACATAAAATGTGCCTGTAGATGGTATCAAGCTGCCTTGAAACTCCTAGATTGAAACACTTTTATTTGTTAAAGGCTACAGGAGATTTAAAGACTGTTTAACAAAGAAAAAATTCACTTATAGATAAATCATCTATGCAAAGAAAAAGAACCAAAAGAGTATTAGATGCCGCTGGTATCTGAGTTCCTGCAGTTGCAGAAGTATGGGCAATTTTTATTTCTGTCATTATGCTTATTAATATTTCCTGTAATGTTTATACTTCATATGCATCATCTTTGTAAGAAAACACTACTTAATATGTTTATTGTCATAATGAGAAAAAAAGCTTCCTATCTGGGGGGGAGGCCTGTTTACAAAGAATTTATGTCATACTTAGAAGAAATGCTAGATTCTGAAACAGTAAACTCTGCAACTGTTCAATTTTGAAATGAACTTAATTCAAGGCCAAAAAAGTGTTTTTTAAACATGCATTGTATAGTGACTGGTGAAGGGGGTATTAAAAAGAAAAAAAGAAGATGCTAACGACTCCCTAAATCATGCAGGAAACAGGCTATGTAGCTCAAGGCAATTTCTGATCCTTGAAAAAGAACATATAAGATCCACATACAGGAAACAAGTGGACAACAAAATAAGCAATGTAAGCATACAATACTCTAGATTGGAACCCAAGAGATTTTCATAGTCTGGGTTGAGCAAATCTAATTGAGCTCAAGTCTGAACTTGAGCCAATCATCTGCCCTTTCTAAGCCAGTTTCTTTTTTTTTTTTTTAGAATTGTTGAAACAGGGTATATTTGCATAAAACATATTAGTGACTATTTTTTACATAAAATTTTCATATTAGATCTTTGAATAATGACTGGTTTTTAAAAATATGGCTTGATTTATTAAATCCCAGGAGATGCACAATGTTTTGTGTTTTTTTTTTGGTAATTAATTTATTTTTTATTGGAGGCAAATTATTTTACAATATTATATTGGTTGGTTTTGCCATACATTGACATGAATTCGCCCCGGGTTTACATAAGTTCCCCCTCCTGAACCCCCCTCCCACATCCCTCCTCCCTTTATCCTCCCTCTGGGTCATCCCCGCATGCCAGCCCCGAGCATCCTATAACATGCATTGACCCTGAACTAGTGATTCATTTCACATATGACAACATACGTGTTTCAATGCCATTCTCCCAAATCATCCCACCCTCACCCTCTCCCATAGAGTCCCAAAGACTGTTCTATACATCTGTGTCTCTTTTGCTGTCTCGTATACACGGTTATCATTTGCATCTTTCTAAATTCCATATATATGCGTTAGTATACTGTATTGGTGTTTTTCTTTCTGGCTTACTTCACTCTGTATAATAGGTTCCAGTTTCATCCACCTCATTAGAACTGATTCAAATGTATTCTTTTTAATGGCTGAATAATACTCCATTGTGTCTATGTACCAAAGCTTTCTTATCCATTCGTCTGCAGATGGACATCTAGGTTGCTTCCATGTCCTGGCTATTATAAACAGTGCTGCAATGAACACTGGAGTACATGTGTCTCTTTCAATTCTGGTTTCCTCGGTGTGTATGCCCAGGAGTGCGATTGCTGGATCATATGGCAGTTCTAAGCCAGTTTCAAAGTGTGTAAAATGAAGATACTGTCACCTACCCCTGCCTAACTCATAGGTGGGGAAAACTGTACATGTACAACATTATCATACTCAGTGTGAGACAATGTAGTTCAGATTATACATGCTACAGGAATTCAGGAAAAAAAAGAGCAATCTGTGTGAGCTGAGGTACTGTGAGAAATTTAAAAGCAATTCTATACAGGCAAGAAGATAAGAGAAATGAAATGTGGCATATAACCAAACTGAAATATTGCGCCACTTTAACAAGCAAGCAATCTCTGGGAAACATCTTCTCTATAGTATCAAAATATCTTACAGTGACAAGCCAAAAAACTGAATCTCAAAAGGTTAATTCATTTCCAGCCTACCCTATATAGTTTCTTCATGAAATGAAAGGTAGGAAAAAGTCCTTATACAATTCCAAAGCTTCTATCATAAACATTTTTATATCTGAAAACACTATAGGGAAAATTAGAGCTAAATACAATTATTTTCAACCATTTTTAAAGAACTAACTCAAATTCATCTTCCTTCTATACCACAGTGATTTCTCTGAATACCATAAGGATTTATTTTTGAAACCATTAATTTAAAAGCTAACCTAATACTCACTGGTGATACTTCTTTTTATCATACAAAATCATCTTGTAATATGTATTTCCTGGTTTTCTTAATGTCTTAGACCCCTTTATGGATTATACCAAATACACTGCATACCCTGTAACATCTAAAAGTACCGTGTATGTAAGTAGGCTTAAAACACATTCTATTTTTTGAAGTGGCTTCACATATGTTATTGTGAAGAAACAGAACACCTATAAATGTACTGAATTTGTTACTGCTAAACTACTTCATGCTAAACTCACTTGCATGTCAAAGGCCTTAGTATTCAAAATAATGGACAGATTTACCCTTAAAAAACAAATTGACTCCTTTGGAAAACATGGTTTACAAGTAAAACTTCTACAAACTAATCGTGGAATTTCATAAAGTAATTTGACTTGAGGAACACAATCCACACCATAAATGTTTAACAGTTTGATAATTTTCCTTTCCTTAAGCCAAGAATGAACTGTTACCTGCCCTCAAAGCTGTCCCTAGTCTCTAGTTGTAAATCGCTTCTTCCTCTGAAGGAGATAAAACAATCTCTGCTTTCTCTGCACTATCTGAGAAGTTTGAATGTACTTTTCATATGCAGCATCATTTTTTAACTTGTGTTATAATTATTTGTACATATATCTGAACCCTTTAATAAACTGTAACTTCTAAGATAAGGGCCACATCTTATTTTTCTTTGCACCCCTTCAGCACCTAGCACTGCAACAGACATATAGGTGCCCCAAACCTATTTGTCAAATAAACATTAAATCATCTGGGCCAACAGATAATACTTTTTCAAAAGTAGGATATCTATGAATCGTGAAAATGCACTCTTAATATTCCGCAGACAAGCAACCAAAATCTTTTAAAAATATGGAGTCAAACTGCACAGGTCTGAACTGGGGTTCTGTCACCTGAGGCCTTAGGTAAGCTTCTTAACCTCTATGCCTAAGAACCGTCAATGTGACAGCATCCATTCCAAAAGGTTAAATGAATTAATGTAAACTGCTTAAAACAACACGTATACAAGTGCTCAATATGTTTACTACCAAGAATCTATCATAGTGTTAAACATCTGCACAAAACTTTTTCAACTCAATCCTCTCAACAAACTTTTGAGGTTGGTGTTACTAACCCCGATTTAGCAGATGAGGAAATTTGGGCACTGCCAAATAACTTGTACAAAGTCATAAAGCAAATGAGTGACGGGGCTCCAGTTTCCTAACTCCACTAGCTACTTAAATACAAGGAAAACTAGGTAGCCAGTGCCCTGAAAAAGAAGGATCAGAGCTATCTCCAGAAGATACAGACAGTGGAAGGGAAATGGCAGGTTTCTAGTCCCACAATCTCTCACTCTCCCCAGGATCCCACATTATGCTGTCACAATCTAACCTCTTCAGCACCGACAACAAGAAATTTATCAGAGACTAGGGGGTCTAGCAATCCTGGAGCCGGGCTGGCGCTTAAACACTTAAACTGAATTCCCTTAATCAACACTCGCCTAGCAAGCATTCAGCTAAAGTTGGAGCACAGTACTGACCCAGGAGCCCTGGGAGGAGCCAAAGTCAAGGCCCTAAGCCTGTCTGCCTGTCTCCTAACTCTAAAACTAGGTAAGCGCTGACCAGGGTAGTTGGGGTTCCATGCCCCAGACTTCCCCGGTACTCACCCAACCTCCCACGAACTCCTCCCGGCTGTCCCTATACCCAGGCCGGCCTGGCCTCCCCTGCTTCCTCTCACCATCCTTCATCTGGACAATATTGCTAGCAGCCACCCGGTCGGAGGCGACAAGGACATAGTCGGGACCCTGGATGCCGATGAGGTACTCCATGGTGGCAGGAGGCCGGGGACTGCAGGTTCAATCGAGCGCGGGGCTGGCCGGCTTCTCCGCCTCACGGGTGAGACAGCACCTCCGAGGAGAGTCCGCCCGTCGCAGGCCCCGCGACAGTCCCGGCCACCGGCGCTCCCGGATGACGCACAACTGTCGCGAGAATTTGGAAAGTGGGGGTGGCGTTTGGTGTGTTAAACGCTGCTCTCGGCTTCTGGCCTGTTCCGGTCTCTTGCGATCCCGGCAGTACCGGGCACTTGCCTTACGTAATCTTACGTAATACCTAGTTTATTTATAATTGGGAGTTTAAAACTCGCTTGAGGAGGAAATCATGCGCTGTATATAAAGTGCCGAGCTTATGCGTCTGCCAAAAGGTGTGCGTCTTTAGCTGGCAATTTCCCTTCGGATCTCGGTAAAATAGCTCCTGAAACCCCTTTCCTGCAAGCTAGATTAGAGAAAAATAAACTTGAAATTTGAAAGGAGCCCTTTTTACAGGTTTCATAATTGTAAAATATGACTGAATTAAATATCTAAACATGAAGACAAATAATAAAAGATGTGTTTATGTTCTTCCAACCTCAAATTATATATAGTTGCTATCTGATAACAGTGATTTGAAAGGAGCATTTTCACTTTTTATTTTACTTATTTTATCTATATTATTTGAATGTTTCATAGTGCTCAGGTGTTACTTTTATTTTAATAGGAAAAAGTACAGCCATGCCTTTACATGTTTCAGCCATTCTGGGGAAAACTAATATAGTCCATGATTAGTTTCTGATATTTGAATGGTTTAATAATTGAGTCTTCATACTAATCATACTAGCTTATTCAGAAATGGAAAACTGGTTGCAATTATATCTCTGAACACAACCATGCAATTCTCTTGCTTCTGCAAAAATGTGTAGTCCCTACTCCCTTCTGAATGTTTCTTCCAGCTCTCTGCCCAAGGAGGAACACAGAGCCTGAGGAGCTTGGGGCAGCCAATCTATCATGGGATTATGCCAGAGGAAAGTGAGGTCATTAAATTGACCATCTCACTATGAACACAGATGCATCCATCACCCTAGAAAGATCCTTTCTTAAACACCACTGGGGAAGCAGCCTCTTAAGCCTCTCTCCCTTTCTGTCATTTTGTTTGTGCTTTACAGTGGCAAAAATTACATAGTTATACTATACATACACAAATAACACAGAAGTGAAGTAACTCTCTCTCCTCCTCCCACCAGAGGTAAATACTTAGCAGATGTCTGTATCCTTCCAGAACTTTTTTCCTTTGCATATACCAATATTTATCTGTTCATCCATTCATTCATAAAGGCTACGGAATTCTGAATTGGAAAACCCGATTTTTTAAAAAGACCTTAAAAAGAAAGGATTCCCAAGCATCTTGTAAGCTGGCCATTCGTCCTCCTCCCCAGGAAATCCCCTCTAGCTAAGTCAAACTAGATCCTCTAACTTCTCATTATAATAGAAGAAACTGGATTTTCAAGATATAACTTGTTCTATTTCACTAAGAATTAGGGAGAATCCCTCCTTAAATTAAAGTCTTAGAATAACTGAATGTTAGAAAAAGTGCCTGCAGAAGTTCCAGAAATGGCATGATGTAGTCAGTTTTTCTGTAAAGAACCAGATAGTATTTTTGGCTTTATAGGCCATCAAGTATCTGCCATAGCTACTCAGTGATGCCATTGTAGTGCAAAAGCAGTCATAGCAAATATATAAATCAGTGAACATGGCAATGTTCCAATAAAACTTTATTTACAAAAAAACAAGGTGAAAGGGAGAGATGGATTTGGCTCATGAAACATAGTTTGCAGACCTCCAAAGTAGTGGGAGGCCTGTGAATCAGCACTAACTCTGGTCCCAGCTCTACCTCTTCCAACTTTGGTGCAAAATTCATTGAGCCTCAATTTCTTTACTTATCAAAGGGACATTCAGAAGAGAGATTTGCTTTTTGTTTTTCTTGAGATGGGAAGGAGATGCAGGATTTTTTGGCTCCATGAGTATAAGAAGTCGTATCCTGCTCCTTAATAAACTCTGGGAAGTTTGGCAGGATCATAAAGAAGAATGACTGCAGTGTACCTAGGGAATGTGGTCATAGTACGGGAGGCTACCAGCTTTGCCAAGACTCCCAAGCTTGACACGGAAGCATCAACTTAGCCCATACTCAAAGGACTCTGTGAGCTTAGTAAGGTTGGGACCAAGACTGGAAATCAGGGGTCCACCCCTAAATATTCAGGGATACTATGAGATAATGTCGATGCCCTGCCCATATCCCTTTACCTACTTGTAGTAGCTGCTGTACCCTAGCTTCCATAAATCTTGATTAATAACAACTCACAACTTTGCCTTTCTTTGGACAACTTCCATCAACCATAAGAGAAGCATTTTTGCCTGGGAGGCTATGAACCAATTCCCATTCCCCAATCATTGACTTACTGACACAGGGATAAAAGAGCAATTCCCTTAACTTGAAGTGGAATATAGGTTGTTCTCCAGAATTTCCCTGTGGATCAGACTAAAGCTAGACTCCAACCAAGACACATTATTGCTTAACTTTATTCCTGCCCTATCTGGCTTCTGTTACTCCCTTTCTCCTACTTCAGAAGCTAAAGGCAATTCTTTAGCAGGGATGCATGCTAATGGGCTTCCCTGAAAGCTCAGTTGGTAAAGAATTCGCCTGCAATGCAGGAGACCCTGGTTCAGTTCCTGGGTTCGAAAGATCTGCTGGAGAAGGGATAGGCTACCTACTCTAGTATTCTTGAACTTCCCTTGTGGCTCAGCTGGTAAAGAATTCGCCTGCAATGCAGGAGACCCTGGTTCGATTCCTGGGTTGGAAAGATCCCCTGGAGAAGGGAAAGTCTACCCACTCCAGTATTCTGGCCTGGAGAATTCCATGGACTGTGTAGTCCATGGGGTCACAAAGAGTCAGACACGACTGAGTGACTTTCACTTTCACTTCATGCTAACAAGCTGCTGGGGCTAAACCTCTTACAGAACAGAAAAACAAAATTATGGAGGGATTCACATATTACATCATAGGTACACAATCTGGCCCCCAACTTCATATTTTACTTCAATCAACATTGCAGGGAAATGGAACAGTTTACATCTAAGCTAGAAGAAAACAGCCTGGCTGTCTTAGGTAGTAGACTCAAGAAGTTGTTTGAATTTGTTTTCTTGGTCAGGCCTGAGAAATCTTGGGTCATATTTCTCAAGTGGCTTTAAAACTCTTTTTATGAGTTTTGGCTGAATGAAAAATCAAAAGGGAAAACAGAATTTAAAAGTTTCCATATTACTGGGACTTCCCTGGTGGTCCAGGAGTTAAGATCTGCCTTCCAATGCAGGCCACATAGATTCCACCCCTGGTCGGGAACTAAGATTCCACATGCCACAGGGCAACTAAGACGGCACGCCGTAACTACTGAACCCTCGCACCCGCAACAAATATCCCACGAACTACAACTAAGACCTGACGCAGCCAAAAATAAATACTTTTTAAAAACGTTTCCACATTATTATGAAAAGATTGACTGTTTTTTGAGGTCATGGTACCAAGCAAGAATCTGTTTTAAACCTGCCTAATCAATAAATGAGAATTCTATACCCTTGGTAACAAATCACCAGAACAGGTTTAAACACTTTTACTCAATCAGTATTGATACATCAGTCAATGACATAATTAACATGCTTTTTTGGCAAGCCAATCACTCAGTGACAGCTCCTTATTTCTAAGTCAGCCAGTCAAGACTTGACCCATTCCAACGAACATACCTCTGAATGCCAGCCAATGAACCAAGTGTTTCTTGGGTGAAACAAGAAACACTTATTAAGATTATATCAACCCCTCATGCCTCTGAAAATCTACAGTCTCTGAATTCCATGCTCTCCCAAAACTCTAAGATGAACAGTCTGCTTTTCTTGGAGAAACTAAGCCTAATCAGCATGTACATAAATAAGCAATAAATTAAGCTTTGTATTTTTTGTATTAGAGGTTCAGTGGTGGCCTGGTGGTCTTGTCTATTGACACATTGAGGGTCTCTAGCTCTGAGCGTGTTCAGAATAAGAAAGTGCTTCAGCAGTGTCAGGCTACAATATAAGCAGCCTGGCTACTTCGGCCCCTTGCCCCAGCTGACTGTGTATTACTACAGGTGTCTTTGGTAAAGAAATATGCCATATGAAACTTCTGTTAATCCACACTGGGAGAGTTGTAGCTCAGACTTCTGACTCTGGAGGAAGGGTGTACCATATGGATAGCAGTGTCTGACCACAGGATGTCAAATGACCATGTAGTTTGAATTTCTCATTATGAGCTGAGTTCTGTCTAACCTACCAGATGATAAGGTGAAGTGGGCCCAGCAGTAATACATCATAAAGTGAAAGTGAGACATCTAGGATCAAGTCTGAGCAAGTCCAGAGAGCACAAGTAAACTGCACAAAGAGTGTGGCAGGGATAATTGATGCTAATCATTACGAGGAGAGAGGGCTGTGCTGCACAATGAGGACACAGAAGAATATATCTGGCACCCAGGTGACCTACTGGGGCATCTCTTGGTACTCTTATACCCAGCTGAACTATAAGCACAGCAACCAAGGCCTGGTAAGGATCTGGGGACCAAGTGTCAAGACCGGACACCTTAGAAATGAGGGTGTGAATGTGTATCAAATTATCACATTATATGCCTTAGACTTATTAATGCACAGTATTATATGTCAAATATATCTCAATGAAGCTGAAGGGAAAAAGAAATTAGGAAGTGGGTCAATTTACCAGGTAAGCCAAAGGGGAGAGAGATCTAAAATGAGTGGCAGGGACTTCCCTGCTGGTCCAGTGGTTGAGAATCTGCCTGCCAATGCAGGGGACATGGGTTTGATCCTCGGTCCAGGAAGATTCCACATGCCACAGGACAGCTAAGCCCATACACCACAACTACTGAGCCCACATGTCACCAACTACTGAGGTCCACACGCCCTGCTGCCGCTGCTGCTAAGTCGCCTCAGTCATGTCTGACTCTGTGCGACCCCATAGACGGCAACCCACCAGGCTCTCCCATCTCTGGGATTCTGCAGGCAAGAATACTGGAGTCGGTTGCCATTTCCTTCTCCAATGCATGAAAGTGAAAAGTGAAAGTGAAGTCATGTCCGACTCTTTGGGACCCCATGGACGGTAGCCTACCAGGCTCCCATCCATGAGATTTTCCAGGCATGAGTACTGGAGTGGGCTGCCATTTCCTTCCCCAGGGGATCTTCCCAACCCAGGTTTCGAACCTGGGTCTCCTAAATTGCAGACAGACACTTTACCCTCTGAGCCACCAGGGAAACCTAGACCGTGTACTTCAAAGCAAAAGAAGCCAACGCAATGAGAAGCCAGCACATGGTAACAGCACAACCGAAAATAAATAAATAGAATAAAAAATAAATAATAAAGTGAGTGGTGGGGGGGATTTCCCTGGCAGTCCAGCGGTTAAGACTCAGAGCTTCTATTGCAGGGGGTGCAGGTTCAATCTCTGGTCCAGGAACTAAGAGATCTCTGGTCCAGCCCATAGTATGCATGGTTTGACCAAAAAAATTAAAAATTAAAATGAGTGGTGGTAGAGGAAGATGGTGAATGTCAGTTACAGCTCATAAACAAAATGTAGCAAGAGAGGCTATAGTTCATTCCACTAAACCCTACTCTTGTAAGTTTAGAATTGGTTGGTCAGAATTGTGATCAACCAGGGTCCTGAAGAAGCGATGCCTAGACAGAGTGAATTTAATATGAGAAGAAAGTAAAGCCAACTGGTGCAAAGGGTGGACTGTATACGCTCTGTCTGTGTAAACATCCCCCCCCGCCCAGCTATGTTGGTTAACATAGTTGGATAACAACTCACAATTGTAGTATTAGTCTGCTTGGGTTACCATACAAAAGATTACAGCCTGGGTGGCTTAAACAGTAGAAATTTATTTTCTCAGTTCTGTAGACTAAAGATCAAGATGCCAACAAAGTTCAGTTCCTGGTGAGAGCTCTTTCCCAGGGTTACAGATGGCCGACTTGTCTCTATCTCCTTACTTGGCCTTTCCTCAGTATGTGGAGAGACAGAAAGAAAGAAGGAGGGAGGGAGAGAGTTATATCTTCCTTTTCTCTTATAAGGCCTATCATCCCATCATGACCTAATCCAATCCTAATTATCTCCCAAAGGCCCTGTCTCCAAGTATAATCATACTGGTGGTTAGGGATTCGATATATGAATTTGGGCAGAGGACACAAACAGTCAGCCCAGAACAGCTACCCTCTTTTCTAGAGAATTATCATCCCCTAACCTGAGAGGCTGCGCCCCACCTTGAGCAATAACTCATTGACCCAGGGATACAAAAGACTGGTTCTTTTGCCTCAATGGGTAACTAGTTCTGAGGTCCACTTTGTGCTCCAGAGCTTTCTTGTAGAACCAGTTGAGAATACATTCTCACCAGCTTTTTATTCTGTCCCATCCTGCTTCTCTCACACCCTCTCTCCAGAAATCACTCCTGGGGTAAGTCACTTGAGTAAGAATCCCTATCTCAGATTCTGCATCTAGGGAACCTAATTGAGGCCTGTGTACATTACTCAGAATTTTTGTGTGATCCTAGGAAGAGGGAGAGTCCCCCAAAACATTTCTGAAGTTGAATTTCTTTTTGACCAGAGTGAGTGAGGGCTTATATGATATTTATCAAATGTAGAAAAATGTACCACTTCTTATGCGTGACTGTTGAAGAGTAAAATTCACACCTGTTACCAATGGCATCTGGTCCCATCACTTCATGGGAAATAGATGGAAAAACAGTGGAAACAGTGCCAGACTTTATTTTTTGGGGCTCCAAAATCACTGCGGATGCTGATTGAAGCCATGAAATTAAAAGACGCTTACTCCTTGGAAGGAAAGTTATGACCAACCTCGATAGTATATTAAAAAGCAGAGACATTACTTTGCCAACAAAGGTCCGTCTAGTCAAGGCTATGGTTTTTCCCGTGGTCATGTATGGATGTGAGAGTTGGACTGTGAAGAAAGCTGATCGCCGAAGAATTGATGCTTTGGAACTGTGGTGTTGGAGAAGACTCTTGAGAGTCCCTTGTACCGCAAGGAGATCCAACCAGTCCATTCTAAGGGAGATCGATCCTGGGTGTTCATTGGAGGGACTGATGCTGAAGCTGAAACTGCAATACTTTGGCCACCTCATGCGACGAGTTGACTCCCTGGAAAAGACTCTGATGCTGGGAAAGGTTGGGGGCGGGAAAAGAAGGGGATGACCGAGAATGAGATGGCTGGATGGCATCACCGACTCTGTGGACATGAGTTTGAGTGAGCTCCGGGAGTTGGTGATGGACAGGGAGGCCTGGCGTGCTGTGATTCATGGGGTCGTGGAGAGTCGGACACGACTGAGCGACTGAACTGAACTGAACTGAACCAATGTGTATCTCTTGTCCTCTGGTTTACACCATACTCCTTCCAGTAGATGGATTTAGTTTGAACAAAGAATGTCTTTTCATTGCATGATGCAAGTCAGCACTTTTAAAACAATACACAGTGTGATAGAAAGATGTCTCAATAGCAAGGGACCATCTGCCAGAACCGTGGTTAATTGAATGACTGTCCCCTCCTCAGGCTTCCGTGTCTCCAGTTTCATTTGCTCCTGCCAGTCAGAACCCATTCGCCTGGCACAACTCTGACGGACCTTCACTGACTATAGCTTGCCCTTTGACCCTGTCTTTGCCTCATAGGCTGGTTGTGACATTCAACCACTGCTATTTGTTAGATGTCCTTGGTTTCAACTCTCAGTGCTGCCCTTGCCTCCTTACTTACATCTGAAATATGCTACATGCCCCTCTGGAACAGGCCCTGTAAGTCCCCAGGTTTTGGTCTTATTAGGCCCACATTGTGTAAAACACTCTTCCACATTCCAGTCCCATTCTTCTCAGCCTTGGTGGTACTTCTGAGGTTGTTCATCCCAGTTGGGCAAATACATCATTTAAACAGTTCATTTTTTTTGTCTTACATATTTAATTGATGGTTAGACACTTGAAATCATAAGCAGCATTTCTAAATCCTCATCGTTTTGTACAAGGCACCTTTCTATATCATATCTTTGGCCTTCATGGTACCTAATTTTACTTCATACTGGATGTTTATCTTTCCTTTATTCTTCTTTTTTTTTGACCACACCATACAACTTGAAGGATCTTAGTTCCCTGAGCAGGGATCAAACCAGCACTCTTGGCAGTGAAAGCAGGGAGTCCTAACTGCTGTTCTGCCAGGTAATTCCCTCATCACATTTCTATTTAGCACATTCTATGTCAGGTCAGGAAGCCTTCTTCCAAACACATGTTTATTGGATGTCCATAAAATGATCTCTGTGCTTACCAGTGATGTTTGTCATGTTTCAGAAATCTCAGTGCCTCCAACTTGGAGACACGATGCAAGTGTCTTAAAATCTTGTATTTGGACATAAAACAAGTGAAAGTTTCAATCCTGGCTCTACCACTGACTAGCTGGAAGACCATGACCAAGATGCTCAATGTTTTTGAGTCTTCATTTCATTACCTACAAAATGGGAAATAATAGCACTTGACCTCAGAGAGTTGTGAGGATGAAATGAGATAAAACAAAGTGCTTAGCCTAGTGCCTGACATACAGTATGCATTTAATAAATGATATTACTAATATGCATTCACCATCTTCAAAGGCAGTTCTTCAGCCTCCAGAGTTATCTGTCAGTTGTGCAAAGGACCAATCAGTGCATAGTAAGAAATGTCCATGAGAGCTGTCCACCACGTGGGAGTGGATGGACCAAGGATGTACCAGAAGGAAGTTCATTACAGGAGAGGTTGGGTCAGAGGGAAATGAGGCCAGACAGAATGCAGGGTACAAACCAAAGCATAGAAGAGGGAAGGCAACCCATCCAAGTCTCAGCTGGAGAGGCAGCACAGGGGAGAAGCCCAGGGATGGATGATATGTTTGGGATAACCACAGAAAGATTAAAGTACAAATGGATGAACTGCACGGATTCAGAATGGAAACCCTGAAAAGCAGTATCTTTCCTGGCCGAGGTACCCTGAGGGGATAGAAGCAGTCTTAGCGGAAAAGAGCCAGGACAGATAAAAAACTTTCGCAACTTTCAAATTCTCTTTTCTGCTTCCCCACTACTAATCTGGGAAAAAGAAGTTTGGCTTTCAGTTAGAAGGTTTTGAGATCGAACCAGTCCTAGGAAAGAGGTTAAGTTAATAATCAGGAACCTAGAGAGTGGACAGAGTCTATGACTACATCTTGTGCTCCAAGCCTTAGTTTCTCCATCTGGAAAGAAAGACTTGTCCTTGAAAAGTCTCCCCACGCCCCATTCCTGGGTTGTGGGATTGGCCTAAAACACAAACACCAGAGCTGGCTGGTGTTTTTAGCAATAGGTTCCAGCATCCTGGAAGCTGTCAGACAAATGACACCTTTCTCTTCCTTGCATTACCCCCAGGGACCAAAGTGGTCACATCTATTGATGGCCAAAACACAACTCTTCCGGCAGGTCCCACTGGAGCTGATGCTGCTGCAGTAGAATTGAAGTGGCCCATAATTAGAGACCTGTCGCTACCTTGAACTGTCTGAAACTGACAGCCCCAAGCATGTCACTGGCACGTAACTGCTATTTAACACCTATAACTATTTCATCCTCTTGCCCAGAGGCAGGGGGATGGATCTAATAACTTTCAGAGAATTCCAGTGGCCCAAGAAGCCTGTAATCATTAAATACAGTGATTCTGGGATCCTTTAGGAAAAGGCAAAGAGGACTTATGAGATTTCTGCACAAACATCAGAAGTATCATTTGTGCTGCTTGACTTTTGGTCCTCAAGGAGATTAAATAGAACCAGGAAGCCTGGAGTACCTCCTCCCAGGGCTTGGAAAAATAAAGGAACTCAGGGCTATGTTAAGCTCTGCCTTATCTGTCCCCCTCCCAATCTCACTGCAAACCCATATCTCACCTGGACCCCACCCCTAATTTTCCCATCACACGGTAAGGCTCTGAGTCAACGAAAGTTGATGAGCTCTCTTGCTTGGGGCCCTTTAATCTGATGGTTCCTGCTCCGAAGTACCCCACTTCTATATCCCTGCTCCTTGATATATCTAGGGCTTTGGACTGCAGAGACAAGACAACAGAAAAACATGCACTGACTCCAGCCACCCAGAACTGATGTTTGGATTGCTAAGAGTCTGGGCTGAAAGCCCATCCCCAGCCTGGTCCTCTCTGCTTATCCTCTGAAAGCACTTGCTTCCCCAATGCTTCTCCTGCCATGAGTAAGTATGGCAGGCCAGCTTGCTGCTGGCGTCTGCCACACTGTAGCATAACACCAGGCCTAATGGCAGAAATAATCATAGTGACAGTAACGGCTTGGTCTACATACAGAAGGTACTTGTCATCTCCCCAGGAGCCTCCTGGCCTGGGGCTTGACTGCGACAATGTACCTGGCCCCTGGCCCACACTATCACAGTCACACATCAGATTCATCTGAATGGTTGACACTATCATTACTGTCACCAACATTCTTGATTAACTATTCATTTATTCCTGCAAAATACATTCACTGAGGACAAACTGCATGCCAGGTACAGTGCAAGATTCTAACGGAGTTACAAGGATTAACAGTTTCAAGGGGGAGTCCCCAGGGAGAAAGAGAGACGTCAACAAATGATCCCAATATAGGATTGCACAGATTGCTTTTAGGTGGATGGATTCTCAGTGCCTAGAAGAAGGATTGGCCATATAGTGAGTGCTCAACAAATATGTTTCAATGCATAATGAATGAATGAGTGAATGGATGGATTGATTGGTTAATTTTTAGTGAATTAATTAATATACAAAGAGCTCTGGGACCTGAGGGTGGGGAAAAGAGTGACTTTATTGGAAAGACATCAAGGAAGGCTCCAGAATGGATGATGTTCAAGGTGAATTTTGAAAGCTGAAAAGGCAGCACAGTGTACTAGTTAAGAGCATGGAGTCTAGATTCAGAGTGCTTGGGTTTGAATACCAATTCTGTGTGATTTGAGGTAGGTTACTTGACTTCTCTGTGCTTTTGTTCCCCTATCTGTAAAATGTTTACCTTCCTTATGGGGTTGTTGTAAAGATTATACTAATTAATATTTTTAAGATGCTTAGGATGTAGAACTATTACTGCATAAATAGTAACACACAATTCTACATAAGTGTGTCATAAATAAAAACAACTGATGAGAACTCATCAGGCTAACAGGGAAGAAAGTCAAGGATGTAAAGAAGAGCAATGTAATGATATTGGGGTTCCCAAAAGATGGCATCTTTGAGAAATGATGGAAGGCATCTGGGGGCAGGGGTGTGCCAGGGTATCTTGAACATCAGGGTAAGGGGCACGGTGAGCCACTGTGCTTTAAAATAAACTTTTTGCTTTGGAATAAATTTTAGATTTACAGAAAACTTGAAAATAGTGCTGAAAGTTCCAAGACATCCTTCACTTAGTTTCCCCAAATGGGAACACCCTAAAAGGAGCCACTGCTTTTAAAGCAAGAGCACGACTTAGTCAGTCATACATTGGAGAAAAGTTGTTGTAACCATTGTGAAGAGGAAGAATTGGAGGGAGAGACTTGACCTCAGAAGACCAATGACGAGGCTGTTAGCATCACCTGATAGGGAATAACGCAGTCAGGACAGGGGCTGCTAAGGAAGGCATGGATGTGAGAAAACTTCTAAGTCAGAGTAGCTGGCTATAAATGTTCTGGAAGAGAAAGAAGTGAGAGCAGAGTCAGAAGATGGAGGCCCTGGGCTGGGTGGTCTGCTCTTTGAGGCAAGCAGCTATCCATGTGAGTGCCTTAGCATCTCTACCAGGAATCTCCCTGGAGAGGTCAGCAGGCTGGCAGGTCTGGGGAGTTCCAGTGGCTGTGTGGAGCCCAAGCTAGGATGAGTAGTGGCCAGGGCTCTTTTCCAATACCCTGGGCCCAAGTTTTGTGCACTGCTCTGGCTCCAGTGGTAGCTGGAAGATCTTCATGACCTGTTATATCTGCTCCACTTCTGGCCTTCATCTGAGCCCAGATGAGACCAGGGGAACTGATGAAGGTTCATGTCTGATTTAGGATGTTATTCATTTGTACTGATAGTATGAGGTAATAGTTAAGTTAATGGGTGATTTGCACCAAGCACACTGGGTTCAAATCTCAGATTCAACACTTAACTCTATAACCTTAGGTAGATTACTTGACTTCTCTGTGCCTCAATTTTCTAATCTGTAAAACATATGTAATAATAACATCTGCCTCTAAAAATGGTATAAGAATTAAATGAATTAATTTACATATGAAGAGAATATATAACAGCTTTTAAGACACATTAAATCCTATGTGTATATTTAAATTGTTTGATTATTGTGTTTAAATTAAATGTGTTTTGGTTATTTAATACTGCTACTGTTTCCATTTTCTATATGAGAAAAATTGAACAGAATGCAAGCTTCATATGCACAGAGAGTTTGTATCGGTCCCTCTGTATCCTCAGTACATATTAAAGGTATCTGTAACTGTAATACTTGATATTTACCGAATACTTTTGAATGAGTGAGTGAGCGATACTCCACCTGCAGGGTATGTGCTGTGTATAGATGCTAAATCAGAAGCACTTCAGTAGACCTTTTCCGTGGCCAGACAACTTCCATTTCAGTGTTTGTAATTGTCCCACTTAACGTGTCAATGTTTTCACTAGATGGCTAAAAAAGAAACTTCAAGCAGCAGTTGCACACTTGAGCTCTGTTCTAGGTAGAGGGTTATTTGTCAGCAAAGAGCAGAAATGTGCCCAATTCAGCTTAATAAAGGGTTGTTTACATTGGAAGAACACAGGCAAAACTCATTGAACCCACTTCCAACAGGTACACTGAATAATATACTTGGGAACTAGGAAATCACCAGGCAGCAGCTCCCCTCATTTCTGTCTCTTAGAGCCTCCTAATTTCCTGCCTGTACGCTTTCTGCATGTCTGCTCCATTCTTCGGAGAAGGCAAGGCACCCCACTCCAGTACTCTTGCCTGGAAAATCCCATGGAGGGAGGAGCCTGGTAGGCTGCAGTCCATGGGGTCACTAAGAGTCAGACATGACTGAACGACTTCACTTTCACTTTTCACTTTCATGCATTGGAGAAGGAAATGGCAACCCCCTCCAGTGTTCTTGCCTGGAGAATCCCAGGGATGGGGGAGCCTGGTGGGCTGCCGTCTGTGGGGTTGCACAGAGTCGGACACGACTGACACGACTTAGCAGTAGCAGCAGACCTTTGTCAACAGACCTTCCCTCCCCAAATTGTCAGATCTCAAGGATAGGGCTTGAGGTGAAGTGGGAAGGGCCAGGTTTGGGGGAAATAGCCTATTCTTCTAGCCTGTGCTTTATATTAGCTACATTTTGCAGTGTTTCCCAACTTTACATTCAATAGTTACAACTGGGATCCTCACAGTGACCCTGCAGATCTGAAATTTTTATTCCCATTACACAGATGAGAAATGTTGAAGTTGGAAGAGGTGAGGTGGCTTGTCCAAAGTCGTACTATTAGACTGTGATCTGAGACTGGAACCAAAGTCTGTAAGAGGCCCAGCCCAGAGTTCCACTGTACTGCTCTACCTGGCAATGGTTTGGAGAGTAAAATTGTTTCTGGGGAGAATACAGAAGGCCAAAGCTTGCAGATGGCTGGAGATGCGGAGAATTAACTCAGCATCTCAACCCCTCAAGGATGGATGGCCTGATGAAACTGCTCAGGGATTGTAGAGAATGAGGAATCGATCTGCCATTTCACGTGAAAATGGATTGTAGCCCCAACCTGTGTGTGTCAATAGAGCTGATTAGCACTTGCGTGAGTCTCCTGCCACCGATTGACAGGTGAGAATCATTCTGGGAGCAGCAGGGAATCAGCCCTCTCCCACCTCCATCCCCACCAGCTTCCTCCCTCTACAGAGGTTTCCTCCCCCTCCCTGCTACCTGAAGTCTCCAAACCTCCTCCAGCTGCCAGGCCTAAGTGTGCTCAGAGCACTTCTAGCTGCTTTTGACCAAAAGAGGAGGCATGGCTGGTACTTACCTCATTCAGCGATGGTAGGTGTAACTAGCCGATAGAAAGGCAGATGGCCTTTCCAAAATGCGCTTCCTGCTTGGAGGACCCAGTGTGAATGAGTAGGTTCAGGATTCAAGTTGTAGCTTACATCATGCAATGGAAAAAGCAAGGGCTCTGCCACATATTGACCATTTGACCTTGGGCAAATCATTTACCCTTCTGAGCTCTGGCTTCCGTGTGTGTGTGTGTGTGTGTGTGTGTGTGATGGTTAACTTTGTGTGTCAACTTGACTGAGCTAAGAGATGCCCAGATAGCTGGTAAACATTTCTGAGTGAGTCTGTGAGGGTGTTTACAGGAGAGATTAGCATTTGAATCAGTAGACTGAGTAAATAAAATCTTCCTTTACCAGCATGGATGGGCATCATCCATCTGTTGATGGGCCCAAATTGAATAAAAAGACAAAGGAAGGGTAAGTTCTCTTGCTCTCTTCTTGAGCTGAGACATCTCTTCTTTATCCTGCCCTTAAACATCAGAGCTCCTGGTGGTCAGGCTTTTGGTCTCAGGCTGAATTATACTACCAGCATTCCTGGTGCTTCGGCTAGCTAACAGCTTACTGTGAGACTTCTCAACCTCCATAACCATGTGAGCTAATTACTATAATAAATCTCCTCATATATATGTCTATATATATCCTATTGATTCTGTTCTCTGGAGCACCCTGAAAAATACAGTATGGGATAAAAACAGCCTTCTCACTGGATTGTTTGAATTAAAAAAGGAAGTGTGCGAAAAAGCATTTTGCAGACCCTGACACATAACAGGAACTAAAAAATGTTATTTGAAAATTGAGTCTCCACTCTCCCCAAGAGGCATCCACTCTGGGAAGCCCTCTCTGGCTGATCCGACTTCTGTCTCTCTTTTCATCTCTTTAGGGTCATGTATAAGTGACAGCAAGTGCCTCAGTGTTTTCCCTGACCTGGAGAAGTTCTGCCTCCAAGAAAACTCAGGCCATAGTATTGGGTTCCCTTTGGGTAAGTAAACTGTCGAGTTCCATCAAGGGAACCAGACAGGCTCAGATTCATCTCCCTCCCACAACAAGGTCCATCTGGACTTAGAGGTTCTATCATAAGCTTGTCACGTGGGATCTAAGGATTTCCTTGGCATTCTTACACCTGCCAGGCTGTGACCTCTTCCACTGCTTCAAATTGTACATGGTCCACATGGCAGAATTCCTTCATTAGTTTTCTCTCCTGTTCTCCCAAGTCTGGAGTTCTGCCCAGTTGGTAGTGGCCTTGATTTTCTGCTTGACTTTGCCAGACTTTTCTTTAGGGGCCTGGACTTATCTACTGATGGCTGGCCTTCTGTCTCAAGTTGTTTATGCCCTCTGTTACAGACCTTGGCCTCAGTTTTGCTTGAGTTTCATACTGCAGGACCACCAAAGGTCTCTGAAGCTACATCCAGAAGGGGAGTAAGCATCTTCTTGAGTTCCCAAATTTGGAAAATGTGACTAAGCTCTGATATTGTCTCCAAGGGCTGTGGTGGCAGATGAAGATTGTGGTCAAAACCATGGACAGAATTAACAGGGTACAGGGTGCCTGGGGTTGAGAATGAATTCAGTGGCCCCGATTTCATGCTGAAGCAGTGAATAGGGAGGGGCACACAGTTAGCACCATGGACAGATACCACAGACTCTAGTCTTGGAGGTAGTGTTTAAGACCTGGATTATTCATGATTCTTCCAACCACAGAAAATGGAAGCCACTTCAGACTAGCTTAAGCTAGTCTTTGAATTACCCAGATGAGTGAGATGGTAGCACTGAATGCTGAGACTTGATGCAACAAACAGTGGGAAGTAATAGGCACATCCCCCTTTACCTTAAAACAAGATGTGGTTTCTTTAACAGACATGAGGCTATTCAAGTTATCTATTTCTTCTTGAGCAATTCGAAGAAATCATACTTTTATCCAAGTTGTCAAATTTATTGGAGATTGTTTGTGGTACCCTCTTATTATTCTTCTAATTTTTCTAGGATTTATAGTGATAACCTTTCTTTGTTTCCTAGTACTGGTAATTTGTATCTTCTCTCCATTTCAAGGCAACCCACTCCAATATTCTTGCCTGTAGAATCCCATGGACAGAGGAGCCTGGCAGGCTACAGTCCATGGGGTTGCAAGAGCTGGATACAACCTAGTGACTAAGCCACCACCTCCATTTTTCATTAGTCTGACTAGAGGTTTATAAATTTCATCGATTTTTTTTTCATTATTCCTGCCACTGTCTCTGTTGTGCCAGTTTAGAACATTATCGCTTCAACGTGGCAGCCTCATAAGAAGTGTTTATGCCCTAGCCTCCCACTCCTGCACAATCTGTACAGTGCTGCCAAATGAAGCATCCTAAAAGGTCTTTCCTATGAAGACTTTTAATGGCTCTACATTGCTTTTGAATAATTTCCAGACCCCATCACTTGACATTCAAGGCTCTCCCCCACCATCTGACAAGCATTCAAATCACCAGAGTTGTTGCCCACTCCTCCCCTGCGTGAGTCCTCCTCTTTTCCAGCCAAACACATCTATTCGTCATTCCTATTAATTATAGGTGATTTCTCAGCTCTGTGCTTCTACAACTCTTCGGCTGTTGGCTGAAGGAAGAACACCAGACCTGGAGTCTGAAGACCAAGGTTGAAATCAATTACTTCATCTGAAAAATGGCATAATAATGCTTGTTGCCGAGTCATTCCTAATGTGCTCAGCAAGTACCTGGAGAGATATGCCCTGAGACTCACCACATGCTTGTGTGCCTGTGTATGCACATGTGGCACATCCACGTTGAGAAGCAATGCTATTGCTCCAGCGTGAAGGGGTGTCCCCTGAAGACAAATATAAAGAATAAAAACAGGTAGCATTTATTGAGTGCTTCAGTTCAGTTCAGTTCAGTCGCTCAGTCGTGTCCGACTCTTTGCGACTCCATGAATCACAGCACCCCAGGCCTCCCTGTCCATCACCAAATCCCAGAGTTCACTCAAACTCATGTCCATCAAGTTGGTGATGCCATCCAGCCATCTCATTCTCTGTTGTCCCCTTCTCCTCCTGTCCCCAATCCTTGGAAGGAAAGTTATGACCAACCTAGACAGTATATTAAAAAGCAGAGACATTACTTTGCCAACAAAGGTCCATCTAGTCAAGGCTATGGTTTTTCCAGTGGTCATGTATGGATGTGAGAGTTGGACTGTGAAGAAAGCTGATAGCCGAAGAATTGATGCTTTTGAACTGTGGTGTTGGAGAAGACTCTCGAGAGTCCCTTGGACTGCAAGGAGATCCAACCAGTCCATTCTAAGGGACATCAGTCCTGGGTGTTCATTGGAAGGACTGATGCTAAAGCTGAAACTCCAATACTTTGGCCACCTCATGCGACGAGCTGACTCACTGGAAAAGAGTCTGATGCTGGGAAGGATTGAGTGCTTAGTGTATTTGTTTACTGAGTGATTATTGTACTAGATTCCAAGGATACAGCAGTGAGCAACAGACAAAATACCCTGTCCTCTTGGAGTCTACATTTAATCCCTACATTCTAATCCTACACCTAATCTTTTAGAAATCTGAATCAAAGGCTTCATTTTTTTAATTAAAAAAATTTTCATTGTGGTAAAGTACACTTCTGCTTTCTTGACTATGCCAAAGCCTTTGACTGTGTGGACAACAACAAACTGAAAAATTCTTAAAGAGATGGCAATGCCAGACCACCTGCCCTGCCTCCTGAGAAATCTGTATGCAGGTCAGGAAGCAACAGGTAGAACTGGACATGGAACAACAGACTGGTTCCAAACACAGAAAGGAGTACGTCAAGGCTGTATATTGTCACCCTGCTTATTTAACTTATATGCAGAGTACATCAGGAGAAACACTGGGCTGGAAGAAGCACAAGCTGGAATCAAGATTGCTGGGAGAAATATCAATAACCTCAGATATGCAGATGACACTACCCTTATGGCAGAAAGTGAAGAGGAACTAAAAAACCTCTTGATGAAAGTGAAAGAGGAGAGTGAAAAAGTTGACTTGAAGCTCAACATTCAGAAAACTAAGATCATGGCATCTGGTCCTGTCACTTCATGCAAACAGATGGGGAAACAGTGGACCAGTGTCAGACTTTATTTTTGGGGGCTCCAAAATCACTGCAGATGTTTACTGCAGCCATGAAATTAAAAGACTCTTACTTCTTTGAAGGAAAGTTATGACCAACCTAGATAGCATATTAAAAAGCAGAGATATTACTTTGCCAACAAAGGTCCATCTAGTCAAGGCTATGGTTTTTCCAGTAGTCATGTATGGATGTGAGAGTTGGACTGTGAAGAAAGCTGATTGCAGAAGAATTGATGCTTTTGAACTGTAGTGTTGGAGAAGACTCTTGAGAGTCTCTCGGACTGCAAGGAGATCCAACCAGTCCATCCTAAAAGAAATCAAGCCTGAATATTTATTGGAAGGACTGACGCTGAAGCTGAAGCTCCAATACTTTGGCCACTTGATGCGAAGAACTGACTCATTTGAAAAGACCCTGATGCAGGGCAAGATTGAAGGCAGGAGGAGAAGGGGATGATAGAGGATGAGACGGTTGGATGGTATCACCAAGTCAATGGACATGAGTTTGAATAAACTCCGGGAGTGGTGATGGACAGGGAGGCCTGGCGTGCTGCAGCCCATGGGATCGCTAAGAGTCAGACATGACTGAGCGACTGAACTAAACTGAACACATAAAATTGATCATATTAACCAATTTTTAAATTATTTATATTTTTAAGTTGTGGTAAAAAAAAACATAAAATTTGCTGCCTTAGTCATTCTTAAGTGTGGAATTCAGTGGTTAAGTACATGCACAGTGTCATATAACCATTACCACCATGCATCTCTAAAACTCTTTTTCATCTTGCAAAACTGAAACTCCATATTCTTTAAACAATTCCCCATTCCCCTTGCCCACTAGCCCCTGTTGCCACCATTCTACTTTCTGTTTCTATGAATTTGAATTCTCTACCTCATATAAGGGGAATCACGTAGTATTTGTCTCTTTTTATAACCGGCTTATTTCAGTTAGTGTAATGTCCTCCAAGTTCATCAATATTGTAGCATTGTCAGAATTTTCCTCATTTTAAAGGCTGAATAATATTCCATTGTATGTGTCCTTTTTTTTTTAAAGCAAATCAATACATGTACATGGTTTCAAGATGCCAACTAGTACTACAAGCCTTCTCACAAAAGACAGTAGTCATATCCCACCCCCAAGTCTTATCCTCAAGGCAACCATTTAAAATCATTTTAGCTGTGCCTATTGGCCAAAGAATTGATGACTGCAAACTGTGGTGCTAGAGAAGACTCTTGAGAGTCCCTTGAACAGCAAGGAGATCCAACCAGTTAATCCTAAAAGGAATCAACCCTGAACATTCATTGGAAGGACTGATGCTGAAGCTGAAGGGCCAATTCTTTGGCCACCTGATATGAAAAGCCAACTCATTAGAAAAGACCCTGATGCTGGGACAGATAGAAGGCAGGAGGAGAAGCGGGCAGCAGAGGATGAGATGGTTGGATGGCATCACCGACTCAATGAACATGAGTTAGAGCAAACTCCAGTAGATGGTGAAGGACAGGGAAGCCTGGTGAGCTGCAGTCTGTGGGGTCACAAAAAGTTGGACACGACTGAATGACTGAACAACAACTTCTGGCATTTACCTCTGAGGATCTAAATAATTTGCTTTTTATGCTAGGTCTTAGCCTATTATGAAAGATAATAATTTAATATTCTTACAGCACATTCACACCTCTCTCTCTTACATCCTTCTAATATAATTATATAAAATTTAATAAATCAACATTCAAGGTTTGCCTTATTGACTTTACATACGTGGTTCAGTGCCAAAACTAATATTATACAACCTTTCTTGGACAGATTTTTTTGTCTTCCCTTGTGTTAATGGCTTTGTTATTTTTTCTTTCTCCCACTTTCTGTTTCCTATATTCTTATCATGAATTCTTCTGAAACTCTTTAACAGAATGTGAAAGACCTTCTAAATGCTAATTTCCACACGGTGACATACATCAGGTAATCTATTAATTCCACCTTTTTGTTTTTCCTAGAGGCATTCTTCCTGGAGTCTTCCATCTCCCCCACGTATACAGTTTTCCCTTGTTATTCTTGAGGGATTAGTTCAACGACCCCCACAAATACTGAAAGCCACCAATGCTCAGTAAATGGCATTGTATAAAATGGCACAGTATTTGCATTTAACCTACACACACTCTTCCACATACTTTAAATCATCTCCAGATTACTTATAATACCTAATACAACGTAAATACTATGTAAATGGTTGTAAACACAGTGTAAACGCCATTCAAGTTTTGTTTTTTGGAAGTTTTTTTTCAAATATTTTTGATCTGCAGTTGGTTGAATCCACAGATGTGGAACACATAGATATGGATTGTTGATGATATTCTGTGCAACTTTTGCCCAGCCATCTGACTCAGGGGCTTGTCTTTGTAATTTTTCTGGACTATATCCCCTCTTCTGGGACCCTCTCCTTTTTCTTTCTTGGTTTAGTCCTTCGTTTTGATGGACCACATCCTTCAGTAGCTTCCTAAGAAAGAATATATGAGAAGCAAAACTTTTGAAATCTTGAATTTCAGAAGATTCTTTATTCTACCTCACAGTTGATTCATAGCTAGGCTGCTATCAGAATCCTTTAGAATTTTGAAAGCATTGCTCCAGTGTGGCTATTGAGAAGCCCGTTGTCATTCCTGATTCTGTGTTATACTCTGTATGTACGCTGTCCTTCCTGTATGGAAACTCTTAAGATTGTATAGGTATCCTTGCCCATCTAAAAGTTCATGCTAATGAGACTTGTATGCCTATTTTCATGTAATATATTTGTCACATCTTTTGTGGGCCCTTTCAAACTGGAAGCTTTCTTGGCTCTGATAAATTTTCTTTTATTATTTCTGTGAATCTCTTCTCTCCGTTTTATCTGATCTTTCTTTGGATATCTAAAGGTCTTTTGTGTGCTCTGTTTCTCCAGTGAAGAATCCACTAGTCTCCACCTGAGAGGCTATACACCTGACCGTAAGATCCCAGAAACAGTGTCTCACGGGCCCTAGGGCTTCACTGTTCACATCTTCCATCCAATTTCCCTCTGTCTACTATGACATTCTCCCCTGATTTCCACTGAGCCCAGTTCCTGGCTGGAGTCTTTCTGGTTCACTTTTTTTTTTATTTTTGGCTGTGCTGAGTTTTCATTGCTGCGTCTGGGCTTTCTCTACTTGCTGCAAGTGTGGGAGTGGGCTTCTCATTGCAGTGGCTTCTTTTTTGTGAAGCATGAGCTCTAGGATGCGAGGGTTCAATAGTTGAGGCCCGCAGGCTCAGCTGCCCCGTGGCCTGTGGAATCTTCCCAGAGCAGGGATTGAACCTACGTTCCCTGCATTGGCAAGCGGACTCTCAACCACTAAACCACCAGGGAAGCCCTGGTTCACATTTTCTTAACTGAAATATAGTTGATGTACAATATTATATAAGTTAAGGTTTGTAATGTAGTGATTTACACTTTTTAAAGATTACACTGCATCTATAGTTACTATAAAATATTGGCTATATTCTTCATATTGTACAACATATCCTTGTAGCTTATTTTATATGTAATAGTTTGTATCTCTAGTTCATTTTTTAAACAGAATAATATCTGCCAGAGTATGGAAGATATGATTGGTTGTTTGTGTGACAGGGAAGGGACCTGCTTCTATTGCAGACTTTCAACCTGTTCCCTTGTTCTTAGCCCCATGTCTCATTCCCACCTTCTGTGATAAACGTTGCCTCCAATGCCTCTTCGTCCCCTGGTCCTGGTCTCTTACTGGCTGACTCCTCTTTAGCATCCTTTATTGTAGCTCTTAGTATGTAGCTATCTCAGCTCTGCCAACTCTTCCATCCTCTTGCCGTCTTCTAAAAACGTGTTGACAGCTGTGATCCACCATTTTCTCTTTTATATTCCTTTAATTTTATTTCAGTGAGCTTTTTTTTTAAGGGAACGGATATAAGTGCATGTATTCCACTTGCCACATTTAATCAGAAATCCAAAGACTGTACCCTTAATTACCATGCTATATTGCCTCTTAAATGAGACAGTACCTCTGGGATCCTACAGCCAAATAAGGATGAAATGAGATTACACATGTGAACATACTTTGTAAGCTCTGAAGAGCTAAGTGGGCAAGGGGGAGAGGGCCTATATTAAATTCCCTACAAAGGACCCTACTTCCTCCTCTTTGCTCTCTGATTCCTCCCCTTCTTCATGGTACAACTCAAGCGTTTCTCCTCCTCGGTGACTTCCCTGACCAACCCAGCTAACAAATACGTCTCTGAGCTCTGAGCCAGCACAGGAGTCTCTGTGCATCTCTCTTGGACCTAAGTAATGCTGCTTTATTTGATTATGAGCCCAGAGCTACTGGCCAAGATACATAGTCAAATTTGGATCTTTCAGTCTACAACAAAAAAGCTTTACTCCTTCCTGTGGAGAGGTCCGCTTGGCTGAACAATGATCAGCTCTGAGGGTAGGGAAAGAAATGTTTGTATCTTTGGTAGTGAGTTTAGGGGTTAGAGTGGCTTCTGCTGTCCTGCAGTCTGAGCTGTGCCATGACTCTCAAAGCTCACCTTCTTCTTGCTTCCTCTTCCCTCCCCAGACCTCCCCTCCAGGCTGTGGGGGCAATGTCAGTGGCTGTACCAACAAATCTATGCCCCTGTTCCAGGAGCTGTGTCCTTTTATTCCTTCCCTTTTACCAGAGCTTCACTCCCTCCCTTTTGCATTCTGAGAGATTCAATTCTTATCTCCAGAAAGTTTACTCCAGGATGATACTGGAAACAGACTGGTCTCTGGCTAGAAGCAGTGATCTCTGCCTCAGAAGAAATCCTGATTAGCCATTATTGACAATAACTAAAATCTGAAAGCAACTGTCCATTGATGGATGGATGGAAAAACAAAATGTGTGTATACATATTGGAATATGATTCAGCCTTAAAAAGGAAAGCCACAACATGGAACCTTGAAGACATTATGCTAAGTGGAATAATTCAGTCCCCAAAAGACAAAAACTGTATTATTCTATCTATATGAACTACCTAGATTAGTCAAATTCATAGAGGCAGAAAGTACAATAGTGGTTGCCAGGAGCTGAGTGAATGGAGAGTTATTTGTTTAATGAGTAATTAATCTGTTTGCAGTGCTTCCCTTGTGATGGTGGTGGTATAGTTGCTAAGTCATGTCCGACTCTTGCAACCCCATGGACTGTAACATGCCAGGCTTCTCTGACCATGAGATTCTCCAGGCAAGAATAATGGAGTGGGTTGCCATTTCCTTCTTTCAGTGCTTCTCCAGTGGCTCACAGTAAATAATCTGCCTGCAACGCAGGAGACCTGGGTTCAGTCCCTGAGTCAGCAAGATCCCCTGGAGAAGGAAATGGTTGCCTACTCCAGTTTTCTTGCCTGGAGAATTCTGTGGACAGAGGAGGCTGGCAAGCTTCAGACCATGGGGTCACAAAGAGTCGGACACAACTGAGCAATTAACACTTTCACTTTGTGAAGTGAAACAAGTTTGCAATATGAAAATGTTCGGCAGATGATTGACAGTAATGATTGCCCAATAGTGTAAATGTACTTAATACCACTAAACGTCTAGTCAAGGCAATGGTTTTTCCCGTGGTCATGTATGGATGTGAGAGTTGGACTGTGAAGAAAGCTGATCGCCGAAGAATCGATGCTTTTGAACTGTGGTGTTGGAGAAGACTCTTGAGAGTCCCTTATACTGTAAGGAGATCCAACCAGTCCATTCTAAAGGAGATCAATCCTGGATGTTCATTGGAGGGACTGATGCTAAAGCTGAAACTCCAATACTTTGGCCACCTCATGAGACGAGTTGACTCACTGGAAAAGACTCTGATGCTGGGAAAGGTTGGGGGCGGGAGGAGAAGGGGACGACGGAGAATGAGATGGCTGGATGGCATCACCGACTCTGTGGACATGAGTTTGAGTGTACTCCGGGAGTTGGTGATGGACAGGGAGGCCTGGCGTGCTGTGATTCATGGGGTCGCGGAGAGTCGGACACGACTGAGCGACTGAACTGAACTGAACTGATACACTTAAACGGTTGCAATGGTAAATTTTATGTTATATACTTTTACGCAGTAAAATAATTGGAAAGAGAAAAGATCCTGATTATTTTCTAAGAGATAGATTCCATCTGACAGTCCTAACAGAACATTCCACTGGAGTGAAATGTGCAATGTATTGTGCATTGCCTGACGTGATTATTATGAAGGAACCCGACTTTTCCACATGGACTACAGCTGCAGGAAGCCCTCTGAGGGTCAGTGCTCATATGCTGGAGCATCTCTGGAACGCATAGATGCACACTCACTCCCAGAGAGCAAGTCACAACTCTGTGTACAGCAGAAGCACTGCACTTCCCCAAGTGTATGCAGCAGGGCAGAAGACCAGTCCCTCTGGATTCTCCTCTGTCCTTCCCAGACCCTCGTCTTTTTTTTTTTTTTAAGTTATTGGAGTATAGTTGCTTTATAACGTTGTGTCAGTTTCTGCTGTATAGCAAAGCGAATCAGTTATACATGTACGTATAGCCCCTCTTTTTCAGATTTCCTTCCCATTTAGGTCACCACAGAGCATGGAGTAGAGTTCCCTGTGGTATACAGTAGGTTCTCATTAGTTATCTGTTTTATGCCTAGCAGTGTATATGTATCAATCCCATTCTCCCAATTCGTTCCACCCAGTCTTCCCTCCTTGGCATCACTAAGTTCATTTCTCTGCATCTGTCTCTATTTCTGCCTCGTGACTAAATTAATCTGTGCCATTTTTCTAGATTCTGCATATAAGTGATGTGATATTTGTGTTTCTCTTCCTAACTTCCCTCTCTATGACAGTCTCTAGGTCTGTCCACGTCTCTGCAAATGGCACTATTTCATTTCTTTTGATGATCCAGTAATACTCCTCCGTGTATACGTACCACATCTTCATCCATCCCTCTGTTGATGGACCCTTAGGTTGCTTCCATGTCATGGCTAGTGTAAATAGTGCTGCAGTGAATATTTGGGTGTATGTACCTTTTTGAATTATTGTTTTCTCCAGGTATAGGCCCAGGAGTAGACTTGCTGGATCATATGGTAATTCTATTTTTAGTTTTTAAAAGAACCACCGTAGTGTTCTCCAGAGTGGCTGTACCAATTTACATTCCCACCAACAGTGTAGGAGGGTTCCCTTCTCTCCATACCCTTTCCAGCATTTACTGTTTGTAGATTTTTTGATGATGGTCATTCTCACCAGTGTGAGGTGATACCTCATTTTAGTTTTGATTTGCAGTTCTCTAATGTGTAGTGTGCAGAAGGAAATGGCAAGCCACTCCAGTATTCTTGCCTGGAGAATCCCAGCGATGGGGGAGCCTGGTGGGCTGCCGTCTATGGGGTCGCACTGAGTCGGACACGACTGAAGCGACTTAGCAGCTTAGCAGCAATATGTAGTGATATTGAGCATGTTTTCATGTGTTTCTTAGCCATCTGTAGATCTCCTTTGAAGAAATGTCTATTTAGATTCCCCCAGCCCGTTTTATGTTTGCATTGTTTTTTTATAGTGAGCTGCATGAGCTGTTTGTATATTTTGGAGATTAATCCCGGTCAGTTGCTTCATTTGCAAATATTTTCTCCCATTCTGAGGACTGCCAAACCCTTCACCTTGGAGACCTGTGAAGCTGAGGCTAACTAGGCTGGAAATTGCCAGCAGACAGAGCTAGTGGAAGAATAGCCAAGGAGAGAAAGATGAGAAGGAGGTCACGTCACTCTGTTTTGCCTCTGCCCTCCTGCAGATTGTCCCAGGGCTTAGGATCTCAATTCCCCACTTTTTTTTTTTCTGTCTAGAGATGTATCATCCAATATAGGAGCCACTAGGCACTTGAAATATGACTAGAGGGACTTCCCTGGTAGTCCAGTGGTTAAGACTCTGCACATCCAATGCAGAGGGTATGGGTTTGATCTCTGGGCAGGGAAGTTCCACATGCCGAGTACAGCCAAAAAACAAACAAACAAAAAAATACGACTAGTCTGAATTGAAATGGGCTGTAAGTGTAAAATGCATACCAGAATTTAAAGGCTTAGTCTGGGAAAAAGTAAAATAGCTCATTGAAAAATGTTTTATATTAATTGTGTGCAGAATGATAGGCTTTTGGGTCAAACAAAATATATTATGAAAGTTAATTCCATCTGTTTCTTTTTACTTTATTTCATTACATTTGTCGTTTGCATTATATTTCTATTGAAAAAACTAGTCTGCAGCCTGTCCCGGTCTCAGACTGTTTGGCTGGGTCCTGATCCCCTACTTGGATCTTATTCCTTTTCACACAAATGGGAACCTTGTCACTGTTGGGGTCCTCTGCTGAAAAATAAATAGAGTAATTCTGTACCCATTTGCTATGACATCATCTCCTAGCTGGACTCCTTCCCACTGTTCCTTCTGGTTTGGGGGCCAGAAACTCCCTCCCTTCCTCCTCAATGTCTGTTCTGTTGAAGTCCCAGCAGATGCAGGGTCACCGGCCTAGACACAGGTCCACACTCTCCAGGAAGCCTCCTATAGGCTGGAGCCACTCTATTTGCTAGGGTTAGGATAGGTGGCCAGAAAATCCATGTCTTTTTCTTATTTTTCCTTCTTTCCTCTCTCTTGCTCCCTCCTCCTCCTCCCAACCTTCTCTTTTTAAAAAGTCTAATTCTTTTTAAAGAATTAGAGCAGCCGGCTCTGTTCAGCCTGACTGGTTTGTTATGGCTTATAATCTGCGCCAGGATTAATTAGCTAATTACTGACAAACGTCCGCTGGCAAGATTCTGCTCCAGCTTGTCAGCTTGAAGTGTTTAATTATTTTAATCATTTACTTTCATCTTCAAAATTTATGCTGCCAAGAGAGTTGCAGGGCATCTTTTAATTATGATTTGGGGTTTCTGCTGGGCTGTGTTCTGTTCCTGGGGGTAGGGGATATTATAGTTTTTTTCACTAGTCTTCCACCAGGGCCTGTACACCTTCTACCCTCAGACCTTGGAGTCATGCTCCTTGGGTGGGAGGGAGGAGGGAGCCCAGATCATCTCTGAACACCGCCCATTCTGTAGCCCTAGAACATGATGTGCGCAGGGGCGTAATGGGAATTTGCATTTTCCGAGTTGCTATCGTGTGCTGGACACCATGCTAGATGCTTCTGTTACTTCACACGTGTGAGCATTTGTGAGCACAAAGTGTGGAAACAGCCCGAGAGCTGGACAAAGTGGTATGGGCGAGCATAGGTGAGAAGAAAAGTATGGAATGGGCTTATTTACTAATTTGCCAATGGCCTAATTTAATTATAATAAAGTGAGATTATTCAAATGTAAAAGAAAGCTCAGGGGTGTCACATATATATACACACCCACCCCACTCCCCCACCGCCAGATAAGGTACTGGAGAGTCTCCCTCATGCCTCTTCCCAATCAAAACCTCCCAAAGGTAAGCACTTCTGACTTCTTTCACTATAGATTGTTTTTCCCTAATCTTCACTTTCATATGAATGGAATTATATGGTATGTCCTCTTTTATGTGTGACTCCTCCCACTAGACATTTTGTCTGCCAAAGGAAAGGATATTTAATATAAATTGCACATAAATGTAATATAAATTATATTGTAAATTTATGTATGAATATAAATCATCTTCCCTGACCAAGGTTTTGGTTTGGGTCCAGCTAAGAGATTTAGCCCGAGTCCTTAGAGGGACTTTGCTTCGGTCTTCTTGCTTACTAGCATGGTCCTGAAAATGAGTTTTGATGTGACTTTTCTCCCCCCGTTCCTTCTCCTTCTTTACTTTTCTTCCCTCTCTTTTTCCTCCTCTTTCTCTTTCTCCTCCTCTGCTTTCTCTCCTCTCTGGCCATTAACATGTCTGGCACCATGCTCTATTAGGAAGTCATTTCTGAGCTTTTGTTCATGCTATTCAGGATGCAAACATATTTCCTAAAGACAGGATTCTGTCCTCCAAAAGAGGACTATTGAAGTCCTAGCCCTCAGTACATCAGAATATGACTGGAGCCCCCAGTATGTCCAAATTGTCTGGAGATAGGGTCTTCAACAGAGGTGACCAAGTTAGAATGAGGTCATTAGGGTAGGTGTCCTTATATAAAGGGAAAATCTGGACACAGACTTGCACAGGGAGAATGCCACGTGAAGTTGAAAACAGAGATGGGGTGATATTTCTACAAGCCAAGGAATGCCAGAGATTGCCAGCAAACCATCGGAGGCTGGGTAAGAGGCATGAAACAGATTTTCCCTCATAAGCGCTCAGAAGGAACAATCCTGCCTACACCCCGATCTCAGACTTCTAGACTCCAGGACTCTGAAATCATAAATTTTAGTTGTTGAAGCCACTTGGTCTGTAATGCTTTGTGAAGGTAGTTCTAGTGAGCTAATCTACCCCCAAAGGAAGCTCTGATTGGATTTTCTGAATCTGTTTCATGGGACCAACAGCCACCCTTGCAGAATCTTCTGGGCTGGAGCCACCGAGGGTTAACTCAGCTGCAGGCTGAGAATCACTGAGGTGACAGTTCAGAGCTAGGGGGCTGAAGAGAAGAGAAAGATCAACCTAATGAGATCAGTAATACCATTAACAAGACACCAGGAAACATTCAGGGGACTTCTGTGATGGCTTTAACCAGGGCAAGACAAGCTGAAGGGTGCCATGAAGGATCCAGGCCATGCGGGTTCTGATGTGATGGGATCTGTCCCCTTGATGCCTTCCTTCCGCGGGCCCAGAATGGGGATGGGAGTAGATGCACAAAGTCCAGGTGGTTTGGGACTCCTGCCCCCTTCCCTGGATTTGGGGCCTGACCCTCTGCCCAGCAGGGCTTCCCCAGTGGCTCAGCAGTGAAGAATCTGTACCAATGCAGGAGATGTGCCCTGGAGGAGGAAATGGTAATCCACTCCAGTATTCTTGCCATGTCCAATCCCACGGACAAGAGGAGCCTAGGGGGCTACAGTCCATGGGGTCACAAAGAGTCGGACACGACTGACCACTCTGTGCACAGCATCACACTTTCATACCTGAATCCACCCTCATACACATCTGCCTGCAACCGTGCCAGCCTTGGCAAAGGCACTCTATATGTGTTGCCCTCCCCGCTCCCACCCACCTCTGAAGTCCCATCTGGAACAGTTTGCTTCATAGAAATGTAACTGAGTACCTTGCAGGCTGTCTGGCAAATGCATAGGGAGCTTCCCACCCCAATTCTACACCTTCTTTCCCTGCTCCTTCATATTAGAAATCCCCACACCGCTCACACCTAAGGTCAGAACCAGGTTTCACTGCCTTCTACCAAAGCCAGAGACTCTGCCCAACAAGCTCCCTCCTTACCCTCAGCCGGGGGCTCCCTATTCTGTCCCTGCAGGTCTGGGTGGGGTCCATGTACCTGTTTCAGTCTGGGTCTCCTGTAACTAAACCTAGCTTATGATTTAAATGATGAGGGGGGTGTGGGGTAGACCCCCACCATGAGCTGTCTTAGAATCTCAGTCACAGGGGAGCGTGAGGCCTGTGCCTGGGGCCTTATAAATGAAGTGAACAGTGAGGAGAGAAACAGGAAGGAATCTGAGTTCTAGTCCTGGTTCTGCTTTGAGGGAAAGTCACTTTGCTCCCAAGTCTCAACTGACTTCTAAGTGTCACCTGAAAATTTAGGACAGTAATCTGTGTCTTACAGGATTGTGAAGATTAAGTAAGTAGAGAAGAAAAGTCACTCGGTTGTGTCCGACTCTTTGCGACCCCATGGACTATACAGTCCATGTAATTCTCCAGGCTGGAATACTGGAGTGGGTAGCCTTTCCCTTCTCCAGGGGATCTTCCCAACCCAGGGATGGAACCCAGGTCTCCTACACTGCATGTGGATTCTTTACCATCTGACCACAAGGGAAGCCCTAAGTAAGTATATAAAATCTACATTGCATGTGGTATATACGTACAATAGACTATAAATCAGTCTTAAGAAGGAAGGAAATTTTTTTAATGTTTTTAAAAAATGTTACTTTATCTTTGGCCGTGCTGGGTCTCCGTTGCTTCGAGTGGGCTTGCTCTAGTTGCAGCAAGCAGGGACTACTCTCTAGTTGCAGTGGTGGCTTCTCTTGTTGCGGGTGGGAGCACAGGCTCTAGGGACTCAGGTTTCAGGAGTTGTGGCCACGGGCTCAGCAGTTCGGCTCAAGGCTTAGTTGTTCTGTGGCCTGTGGGATCTTCTCGGACTAGGGATCGAACCTGTGTCTCCTGCATTAGCAGGTGGATTATTAACCACTGGACCAGCAAGGAAGTCCCAGGAAGGAAATTTTGACACAAGTTACAACGTGAATAAACCTTAAGGATATTTCACCTAGGTGAAACAAGTCGGTAATATGAAGTAGGCAAATCCATGGAGACAATGTAGAATGGTGGCTGTCAGGGACTGAGAAGGGTGCAGAGCTATGGTTCATAGGTACAGAGGTTTTTAAGCAACATGAAAAGAGTCCTGGAGCTGGTTAGTGGTGATGGTTACATTACAACGTGAGTGTGAGAAGAGGGAAGGGAGTCCAACAGGAAAGAATAAAAGTGTGGGAGTTGCAAGTGAGACATCTGGGCAGGAGACAGACTAGTGAGTTGGAAGAACATGACTTGGACACGGATGAGATTTATAGATTAAAGGAGAAGCAGATTGGAGCCTGCCCCAGCATTTGAAGGGTGGGTGGAGGAAATGGAGAACAGGACCAAGAATGAGACCTCACAAAGGAGGAAGGGAATGAGCAGAGCCTTGTCATAGAAGCTGAGGGAGGAGAGGGTCTCAGGAGAAACACAGCATCCACAGTGTCAAATGTTTCAGACAAAGGGTGAGAAAGGCCGTTGGGACTGATGTTTATACTTACTGGTAACTCTGTCAAGAGTGGTGGGGAGGGGACTTCCCTGGTGTTCCAGCGGTTAGGAATCCAACTTCCAGTGCAGGGAATGCGGCTTCGATCCTTAATGGGGAACTAAGATCCCACATCCCCCAGGGGAAACCACGAAGCCTGTGTGCTCTGGAGCCTGTGTAAGCTTCTCCAACAAGAAAAGCCTACTCATGGCAACTAGAGAAAGGCTGAGCACTACAACAGGCGTGGAAGACAGAATGGAAAGGGAGAAAGTATTCATTGACCTCAACTATTCTTGTAAGAATTTTGGTAGCGAAAGGAAAGGGGGAACTGAATGACAGCTTGAGGATAGATAAGCCTGTTTGGCAATGGAGAAAACCTAGGCAAGTTTATAGGCTAAAGAAGGGGCAGTAGAAGGTGAAGACACAGATCTAAGTAAGAAACAGAATGGTAAAGGACTGACCTAGGGCCAGATATGTCCAGACTTCCTATGAACATCCCCCGCCAACCCTTTGTGTGCAGTGACAGAATCCAGACCAATCCAAGCTCCACCCGTGCTGACAAGAGGGCACTCCTTTTTTCTTTGACATGAACAGATGCAGTTGTGTCAAGACTGTGAAAGGGTGTGGTTGTGTCCATGGCTACACATGTGGCTGACCACATACACCCTCACTCCCACGCTCAGACTTACATATACCTTTCCAACACACTACTGGTACACAGTGCATGCGTGCTCAGTCGCTTCAGTCATGTCTGACTCTTTGCAACACCAAGAACTGTAGCCTGCCAAGCTCCTCTGTCCATGGAAATGGAATTCTCCAGGCAAGAATGCTGGAGTGGGTTGCCATGCCCTCCTCCAGGGGATCTTCCCATCCCAGGGATCAAACCCACGTCTCTTATGTCTCCTGCATTGGCAGTTGGGTTCTTTACCACTAGCACCACCTGGGAAGGCCAGTACACAATAGATATAACAAATGTTTCTGGGATTTTTGTTGAATATTCCATTTTATGTTCTTCAAAAGGTTGTGAGGATCAAGTAAATGTGCTATAAAACTATGAATAATACAATTATTGTGTGTGTGTGCTCAGTCACTCAGTCTTGTCCAACTCTTTGCAGCTCCATGGACTGTAGCCCACCAGGCTCCTCTGTCCAAGGAGCTCTCCAGGCAACAATACTGGAATGGGTTCTCATTTCCTACTCCAGGGCATCTTCCCAATCCAGGGATCAAACTAGCACCTCTTGCATCCTGCATTGGCAAGCAAATTCTTTACTGCTAGTGACTTCCCACCTGGGAAGCCCTATACAAATATTAGCATTTATTGTTATTGAGAAACAAGCTCATACGCATACATAAGTCCATGAAGACACACTGAGGTTCTCATACATCAGTCTTGTACACACAGACATAAGTTCACACTGTTTAGCAATGGCATGTATGCTCACACGGGTCCACGATTCCACTAAGGCACACTCACACACTCCCCCATAGGCCTGCACAGATACATCTGGGCTCACACACACAGTTACCACATTGCCCTACAACTCACATACACCCAAGCTCATAAACACATTATCATAGACAAGCACGCTGTCACAGACAAGCACACTCACATATGCCCACTTAAGCTCACATATGTGCAAGTGCACACACGCACACACAGGCACACCTGCCTGCTGAAAGAAAGAACCCTCCAACTTGAAGAGGGTTGAGTTCACTCAACATCCAAGAGCCAAAGGAAGACTTCTTAGTTAGTAAATGATTTCACCAATCTGCTGCTTTGCTCCAAGACATTGCGATCAGCAGAGAATCAATCTGTCTGGAGCCAAGGCAGGGAGGCAGAGAGACAGAAGCAGGTTTGGAAGAACAGACCTCTTTCCTCTCCCTCCTTGTCTGTCTCTCTCCAGATGCCCAGGGATTTTCACTCCCATATCCCTGAGCAGAAGCTGAGGATCCTCTGAACCAGAGAGCCTTCAGCCCTCAGGCCAATGCGATAGTCATCAAAAACATCTCATGGGGGACTTCCCCGGTGGTCCAGTAGTAAAGAATCGTCATGCAATGCAAAAGATGCCAGTTCGATTTCTGACCAGGGAACTAGATCCCACATGCCCCAGAGGAACTAAACCTGCATGCTGTGACTAGAGAGTCCATAACCACAATACATGATCCCACCTGTTGCAACTAAGATCTGATGCAGACAAATAAATATTTAAAAAAAAAAAAAAAACAACATCTCATAGGACATCTGCACAAACTCAGTTGCCCCAGACCCCTTTCTCCTTTCCTGGTTTCACTACTGCACACCCTGAAAGTGAGCAGTATGTAGTGGGTCCCCATGTGGGTGATGAAAACAGTGAGTTCCGGGAGAGGAAGGACTTTATCCTGGGAGTACATGTTTGGTATGCTGTCATCTGGGCCTCAGCCTTGCACAAGGCCTTCCACAAGCCCCTAGTCAGTTCCCAGTCATTCTCCATAACACCTGCTTCAACCCTCTTGTCCACGTCTCCACCACCCGCTGGCTTCACTCTCAGAACATCATTTCACCTCTTTCTTTGCAAAGAACACAAATAGATGAGAGACCATCAGAAGCAACACTTTCAACTTCCTAAACCCCTGCCAGTAGAAACCTACTCACATTTGTTCTCATCCTTACCTCCTCCCGTCTCGACAGCGTCCACAGCTAATTGCTAACTGCTGCTCTACATTCCACTCCCACCTCTTTCAGAAACTTTCCCCATCAACTATCCCCCCATCTCTGCATCTTCAGTCCCTTGTTCTTTACTTGAGTCTTCCCTTCATGTAGAATTATGTGCACATCTCTTCCATCCTAAGAAATAAGTTATTCTTCTACACAGCGTTTTCTTCCATCTGCCACCCTGTCTCTCTCTTGTGCATTACCAATTTTCTTGAATTGTCTCCACTCGCTTCTCCTCCTCTTACTACACCCCTTCATTTCCCAAATCACTGCTGTCTTCTTCATAAGATCTCATGCTGTTTCCAGCCACAAACAACTGCCCATCAGGGGCACCACCCCTTGCTTTTGAGTTAGACCCAGTGTCCACTTCCCAGTCCCTATAGTTGGGATCTTTTGGCAGCATGGGAAATTGTTGACCTTCTCTAATTTTTGGAACACTCTCTCCCTGGTCATCTTCTCTCTTTGCAAGTACTGACTCTCTTTCATCATCTTCTTACCTCTCTAACCACTCATTATCGGCCTCTTCCTCTATTCTTAAACTTTCCATGTCTGATCAATATTAATTCTGTAGCTTCTACCTCCTAAAGATTTCTAAAAGAACTCTACTTCTCTTCTTCCTGAGACATTCAGCTTTAATCTAAATTCAAACAACACCTCCCTAACAGGTTCCTTGGGCTCACTCTGATCTGTTCTAACTTACGCTTGGAGAATCTCAGCTCTCCGACTAGGGATTGAACTCCGGACCACAGCACTGAAAGCCTGGAATCCTAACCACTAGGCCACCTGGGAACTCCCTAAGTGATCTTTTTAAAATGAAAATCTGACGATGCGTGTGTGTGTGTGTGTGTGTGTGCTAAATAGCTTCAGTTGTATCCGACTCTTTGCAACCCTATGGATTGAAGCCCACCAGGCTCCTCTGTCCTTGGGATTCTCCAGGCAAGGGTACTGGAACGGGTTGCCATGCCCTCCTCCAAGGGATCTTCTCAAGCCAGGGATCGAACCTGTGTCTCTTAAGTCTCCTGCACTGACAGGCGAGTTCTTCACTGCTGAGCCACCAGGAAAGCCCAAATCTGATTATAATTTTAAAAAGGATATCTTTTAAAAATTATATTAGTTAATTAATTAATTTGGCTGTGTGAAATGAAAATATCTTCCGCCATATCAATAAACAAGAAATGTCACAGACATCAGTGATTTGGGGCCTTCAAATGTGAAGGAGGGCTCCCCAAACTGGGATCCAGCGTCTGCTGCCACCCCCACACTGTGATTGCTGAGGAGTTGGGGAGATGCAAGAAGCAAAGTGAAAAAGGAAACAGGATTGGCCCCAGATAGCTGAGGTGCATATGAAAGAAATGAATTCAGTGAGCCCAGAGGCTTGTATCTTCCCATACACAGAATGCTAAATTCCTTAACTTGATGCCTGCTCTTTGCTGTTCAGACTGCCTGCTCTCTGTTGCACACTTGTATATTGCCTGACTTCCCCTCCTGCCTCCTTGGAGCAGTTTTCGCTGAGCTACTGAGATGCCGTCTCCCAGGCTCAGAGTCCTAAACTTCCCCACCAAATAAATAACTCTCTACTTTCAGGGTGTGACTACACTTTGCAGTCGACAGCTGCGTCAGGTCTTAGTTGCAGCCCGTGGGATCTTCACCGAGTCCGGCGGGATTTTTCATCTTGGCTCTTTAGTTTGGTTCGTGGGCTTCAGTATTTGTGACTCAGACTTAGTTGCTCTGCAGCATGTGGGATCTTAGCCCCCTGACCAGGGATCGAACCTCTGTCCCCGGCATTGCAAGCCAGATTCTTCATCACTGGACCACCAGGAAAGTCCAAAAATCTGACTATATTCTTTTGCTGTATAAAATTATTCGTTGGCCTCTCCTTGTCCATAAAGATAAAACCCAAATTCTGAAAGAGCGCTTAAGGGGGGTCCTCTGTGTTCGGATCCCTCCCTCCCCTGTACCTCTTCTCTCAAACCTACCCCTGTGCCTTCTACATGCTCTCTCTGTTCGGTTGAACTGTTTTAACCTCCTCAAACACAGCAAGATTAGGGCATTTAAACATCTTTGGGCATTTAAGCATGGTACTCTGCCTAGGACACCCTCCCTTACCCTCACTCCCTCTCTTTACCTAAGTATTGTCCTTCTGGGCTCAACTCAGCCATCAGTTTCTCCTTAAACCCACTTCCCATCCATCCATTTATCCATCTGTCCGTTTGTCCACTTGTAAATTTTAACAACCTCAAGAAGAATGCTCAGTCCACCCATGAATCCTCTAGGGAAGGGAGGAAAGTGGGGAAAGAGAACTGCAGGGTTCTAATGATTTAATGAGAGTCAAAGCTATTGAGAAAACAAAGATTCACTGAACAAAGAATGACAATGAGTGTGTGCTAAGCCGTTTCAGTCGCGTCTGACTCCATGCACCCCCATGGACTGTAGCCTGCCAGGTTCCTCTGTCCATGGGATTCTCCAGGCAAGAGTACTGGAGTGGGTTGCAGTTTCCTTCTCCAGGAGATCTTCCCAACCCAGGGATCGAACCCAGGTCTCCCACATTGCAGGCAGACGCTTTACCATCTGAGCCACCAGGGAAGCTCAGAGGCAGAGTGGCAGAGTCAAAGTTCACACGTAAGCCTGTCTGAACCCACAGTCAAGTTCTCGATCTTGACATTGTTCTGCCCGCAATTACTAAGGTGGGTTTGGAGGGAGGTGCAAACGTGCCAAGGGGATGGGGAGTCCGTTGGTGGTTCCCACACCGAATGTCTCCATGGCACCCATCCTGTGTGTGCTCATGGGTTGACAACGTACACAGCAGCTGGTTTGCTCGGAGGAGATCCCTTTAATTAAAATAGCACAAAGGGAGAGCAGCGCACAAACCGTGTCAGCAGGTAATTAATACGAAGGAGGGCCCAGGCGCACACAAATGCTCAGCCTCTACCTGTCAGAACCCAGCTTCACTCATATTCCCAGCCCAAAGTTGCACTCTGTCCCTCTGGCCATGAGCTGTCTCCTGCCTGCCTACCTCCATGGATGAGAAAGGGAAGATCTGTCCTCTGGGGCCAGAACCTGAGCTCCCACTCTTACCAGACTCTGATTACTCAACTTCCATTCTCTCTCTCTCTTTTTTAAAAAATTTTCTGGCCACACTGTACGGCATGCGGGATCTTAGTTCCTCCACCAAAGATCAAGCCCATGCTTTTTGCAGTAGAAACACAGTGTTTTTAAAAAATACATACTTGGTTGTATCAGGTCTTCTTGCTGCACTCGGGATCTTCATCGCATACTGTGGCGCTTTGGTCGCAGCCCGTGGGCTCTTGAGTTGCGGTTGTGCATGGGCTTAGTTGCTCTAGGGCATGTACGTATGCTCAGTCGTGTCTGACTCTTTGCAACCCCAACTCTTAAAAGTAGCCAGCCAGCTCCTTTGTCCATGGAATTTTCCAGGCAAGAATACTGGACTGGGTTGCCATTTCCTCCTAAAGGGAATCTTCCCAACCCAGGGATCGAACCCAAGTCTCTAGGGTCTCCTGCATTGCCAGGCAGATTCTTAACCACTGGACCACCAGGGAAGTCTGTCAACCTCCTCTTAACTGTCCATGTCTCCAGGAGATCCAGAAGCCAGGACGAGTCAGAGATAAGCCATCCACAGCCTAGGAGTTTGGCGCATCATCTGTGAGGAAGTATTAGTCTTTGCCCGGCCCTGCCCCATCAAGCCGGAGAAGGCAATGGTGAGCCACTCCAGTACTCTTGCCTAGAAAATCCCATGGATGGAGGAGCCTGGTAGGCTGCAGTCCGTGGGGTCACTAAGGGTCGGACACGACTGAGCGACTTCACTTTTACTTTTCACTTTCACACATTGGAGAAGGAAATGGCAACCCACTCCAGTGTTCTTGCCTGGAGAATCCCGGGGACGGGGGACCCTGGTGGGCTTCTGTCTATGGGGTCACACAGAGTCGGACACGACTGAAGTGACGCAGCAGCAGCAGCAGCAGCCCCATCAAGCTGACCACTGCCTTATCGCCCAGGGCAGGGGTCTTGAGTCAGCCTGCTTCTGTATACCCTGTATTGGAAAGAACTAAACCCATTCTCACCACTGCCTCTGCCCAGGGTTTGGGCATGCTTCTCTATGGAACCTACAGCCTGGTCCTGAATCTCACTGCTCTGGGGTCCTGACCTCCTTCCTCTCCTTTCTCCCATTTCATTATCACCATATTCCCATAAAGTACACTGCAAAAGAATATTTCTCCATTACATAGATGAAGTGCAAAGTAGCAAAGTAGCTGTCCAAGGGCAAGAGAAGTTTTCCTTTCTTCGTTCAAAGGCTTCACTTTTCTGGGATTTCGGCCATCGGTTCAGCTATATCTTGCTTTTCTGTTTTAATTTTTTTAACAAACTTTATTTTTAATAACTTTAGAATTACAGAACAGTTACAAAAGATAGTACTGGGCATTCCTGTATACCCCTTACTCAGTTTCCCCATTATTACATTTTATATTGCCATGCTGTATCTGTCAAAACAAAGAAACTGATGCTGTGTACCTAGCTTTAATCAGGCTTTAAAAAAAAATCTCCCTTAGAGATGAACTCTAAATTTCTCTCATCTCTATCCAGAGATCCAGTGAAGAATGTTCTGTTCAGTTCCCTCAGTTTTGTCCAACTCTTTGCAACCCCATGGCCTGCAGCACACCAGGCCTCCCTGTCCATCACCAACTCCCAGAGATTACTCAAACTCATGTCCATCGAGTCAGTGATGCCATCCAACCATCTCATTTTCTGTCATCCCCTTCTCCTCCCGCCTTCAATCTTTCCCAGCATCAGGGTCTTTTCCAATGAGTCAGCTCTTCGCATCAAAGTACTGGAGTTTCAGCTTCAGCATCAGTCCTTCCAAAGAACATTCAGGACTAATTTCCTTTAGGATGGACAGGTTGGATCTCCCTGCAGTCCAAGGGATGCTTGCAATTGGCCTCTTCAGTGACACCATAGTTCTCCCGCATCCCTACTCTGGCCAAACCACCACCACCACCCCCAGAAAAAAAAAGACAGACCATTCAAGGAGGAACAGCTCCACGGTCAGAGGCTAAAACTCACAGACAGTGTCCTTCAGGTACCCGACTCATCAAGTTCCTCTTTCTATAAGCCCACAGATCTACCTCTTGCCCACAAGCACTGCCCTTCCTGCTAATTTCTTCACTAATTCTATTAATCCTTGTGGGCACCCATCCAGTATCAACTCTATCCTTAAAACTCTCAATCAGATTCAATGCAGCAAATATTTACTGATAACATAGAAACAATTCCAACCCAGTCCCTGACCTTGAACAGCTCTTGGTCTTTTGGAAGAATTAGACATCTCTGCCTATGATTACAGTAGCTGTTAGTAAGTGAAGCAGTGTAGCACAGTGGTTAAGAGCTTGAAGTCTTCAATCAGAAAGCTGTGTGACTTGGGGTTAGTGACATTAGTTTCCACGAGCATCAGCTCTCTTAACTCAAAAAGCAGAATAGTAGGACCTACTTCATAAAGTGTTTGTAATCTTTAATTTAAAAAGTCAATACCTATCATTTATGAAGTAGTTACTATATGCCAGGCACTATGCCAATTGTTTCGCCTTTTTTAAAGTCAAGGCTTACAAATAATAATTCCTTTGCCTTTACGGTCAAAGCTGAAGAAGATGTTGGCCTGAAGCAAAGAATGATTTGGGGAAGGAAAGATGGATTTAAAAAACATTTTGTTCAAGAAGGAAGAGCCATATGTATACCTAAGGATGTATACCTATGGATATATATCTATGGGTGATTCATGTTGATGTATGGCAGAAACCAACATAACACTGTAAAGCAATTATCCTCCAATTAAAAATAAAAGCAAATATAAAACACCTAAAACTAAAAAATAATAATAATAAAAAATAAAAAACATTTTATAAGTAAGTAACTTATTGGATTTAAGGACAGGGAATTGATCATGATGTCCAGATATGTAGCTTGGGCCCCTGAATAGATACTGGTGCCCGTTATTGTGAGAAAGAACCTGGAGGAGGAGCAGGTCTGGAGCTGGTAGTGAATTCTCTTTGAGCATGGTACATTGAAGGAGTATTTGGGACATGCAAATAGAGATTCCTTCAGACAGTTGTATATATGGGTCCAGGTCAAGAATAGAAATAAAGCTCTTTGAAGCATCAGTTTATAGATGATAGTTGAAACCATTTGTGTAGATGACTTCCCAAGTAGAATCAAAAAAGACGATGATGAAGAAGGAGACAGAATTAGAAGGGACCACAGTATTTGAAGGCAGGAGGAGAACGGGACGACAGAGGATGAGATGATTGGATGGCATCACCGACTCAATGGACTGAGTGTGAGTAAGCTCCAGGAGTTGGTGATGGACAGGGAAGCCTGGCGTGCTGCAGTCCATGGGACCGCAAAGAGTCGGACGCGACTGAGCAACTGCACTGAACTGAACTGAACAATATCTGAGAGGTAAATGAAGGTACAGTTTGTCAAGAGATGAAAGAAATTTTTTTAATATTTGGAAACATTTTTAACTTTATTGTTTCTTATATCCTACAGTTTCTAGCTTTAATGTCTTTCTTGCTAATGAACATCCTTTAATAATTATTTTAGCAAGAGCTGTTTTTGCCTTCATGTGACTGAAATAACTTTATTTTGCTCTCACCTTTTTGTGATGGGTCAGCCAGCTATAGAACTCTAAGTAGACAGTTATTTTCTCTTAGCATTTTGATATTATTCCATTGCCTTCTAGCATCTACTGTTGCTGTTGAGAAGTTTGTGTTAGTTGCTTAGTCGTGTCTGACTCTTTGTGATCCCATGGACTGTAGCCCACCAATCTCTTCTGTTCATGGAATTCTCCAGGCAAGAATACTGGAATGGGTAGCCATGCTTTTCTCCAGGGGATCTTCCCGACCCAGGGATCGAATCTGGGTCTCCCACGTTGCAGGCAGATTCTTTACCATCTGAGCCACCAGCGAAACCCTGTTGAAAAGTCTACTGTTGGTCTAATTGCCATTCCTTCTGATATATCTTATCTTCTCTTTTTGGTAGCTTTTAAGATTTTCCATTTTTCCTTCATGTTCTCTAGTTTCACTGTGATGTATTGAGTGTGATTCTATTAGTTTATCTTGCTTGAGACACAATATTTAACTTCAATCTGAGAATTCATATCATTCACCCAGTTCTGAGAATTATTAGCCTGATATTGTCTTCCCCTCATTCTCTCTGTCCTCTTCTTCTGGAATTCTTATTAGATGGATTTTGAAGCTTACCATCCTATTACCTGAGTCCTTTAACTTTTTTTTCCAGATACTTATTTTGTTGTCCTAAATATTGTTTCTTTTTCCCCACTGATCTATGTGTTATGTGTTCAGTTCAGTTCAGTTTAGTCACTTAGTCGTGTCTGACTCTTTGCAACCCCATGAACTGCAGCACACCAGGCCTACCTGTCCATCACCAACTTCTGGAGTCCACCCAAAACCATGACCATTGAGTCGGGTGATGCCATCCAACAATTTCATCCTCTGTCGTCCCCTTCTCCTCCTCCTCAATCTTTCCCAGCATCAGGGTCTTTTCCAGTGAGTCAGCTCTTCGCATCAGGTGGCCAAAGTATTGGAGTTTCAGCTTCAACATCAGTCCTTCCAATGAACACCCAGGACTGATCTCCTTCAGGATGGACTGGTTGGATCTCCATGCAGTCCAAGGGACTCTCAGGAGTCTTCTCCAACACCACAGTTCAAAAGCATCAATTCTTCAGAGCTCAGCTTTCTTTATAGTTCAACTCTCACATCCATACATGACTATTGGAAAAACCATAGCCTTGACTAGATGGACTTTTGTTGACAAAGTAATGTCTCTGCTTTTTAATATGCTGTCTAGGTTGGTCATAACTTTCCTTCCAAGGAGTAAGCGTCTTTTAATTTCATGGCTGCAATCACCATGTGCAGTGATCTTGGAGCCCAAAAAAATAAACTCAGCCACTGTTTCCACTGTTTCCCCATCTGTTTGCCATGAAGTGATGGGATGTGATGCCATGATCTTAGTTTTCTGAATGTTGAACTTTAAGCCAACTTTTTCACTCTCCTCTTTCACTGGAGTGGGTAGCCTTTCCCTTCTCCAGGGGATCTTCCCAACCCAGGGATCAAACCCAGATCTCCCGCATGGAGGGTGGATTCTTTACCAGCTGAGCCACAAGGGAAGCCCATGTTATGTGTTAGAATTCAACAATTCTCTCTTCAGTTATATCTAGCCAACTGTTTAACTCACCTACTGAATTATTTTTTTCAAAGACTACAATTTCTAGTTTTAGAACTTAATTTAAATCCACAGTTAATTTTTAAATAATGTCTTACTTATGCCTCATGTATTTGAGTTTTTTTCTCTCTTTATGCATTTAAAAATCCTATTTGATTATTCTGTCATCTCTACTTTGCAAAATCCCTTCCTCTCTTTCTCTTTTTGGTGGAGTAGAGATGCTTTACAGTGCATGTTAGTTGCTGCTGTACAGCAAAGTGAATCAGCTACACATATACATATATCCCTTCTTTTTGGATTTCCTTCCCATTTAGGTCACCACAGAACACTGAGTAGAGTTCCCTGTGCTATACAGTCAGTTCTCATTAGTTATCTATTTTATACATAATAGTGTATATATTGGGCTTTCCAAGTGGCACAATGATAAAGAATCTGCCTGTCAAGCAGGAGATGTGAATCCAATCCCTGGGTCAAGAAGATCCTTTGGAGTAGGAAATGGTAACCTGCTCTAGTAGTCTTACCTGGAAAATTCCATGGACAGAGGAGCCTGGCAGGCTGCAGTCCAGGGGTTTGCAAAGAGTTCGACGCTACTGAGCAACTGAGAGCAAGAAGCATGTAAGACTGTCTCGTATGATATTTGATTCCCTTACTTGCTTTGTGATTTTTATTTGTGACATCTTCTGGGACATTTTCTCTCGTAGGTGTCTATAAACAACCTGGGTTATGCACCATGTTGCAGATTGCCTATGACCACTGTGGTCCATTGGATCTGGATCAATTTTTTTTCTTAGGCTGAGGCTATTTTGACATTAGGGTTTCTGTATCAGAGAGTTAACGCTGAATTTTGGTCCTCTAAGCACACATTGCCGGAGAAGGCAATGGCAAGCCACTCCAGTACTCTTGCCTAGAAAATCCCATGGATGGAGCAGCCTGGTAGGCTGCAGTCCGTGGGGTCGCTAAGCGTCGGACACGACTGAGCGAATTCACTTTCACTTTTCACTTTCACACATTGGAGAAGGAAATGGCAACCCACTCCAGTGTTCTTGCCTGGAGAGTCCCAGGGACGGGGAAGCCTGGTGGGCTTCCGTCTAGGGGGTCACACAGAGTTGGACACGACTGAAGTGACTTAGCAGCAAGCACATATTGCAATAAACTGTGGAAAATTCTGAAAGAGATGGGAATACCAGACCACCTGACCTGCCTCTTGAGAAACCTGTACGCAGGTCAGGAAGCAACAGTTAGAACTGGACATGGAACAACAGACTGGTTCCAAATAGGAAAAGGAGTATGTCAAGGTTGTATATTGTCACCCTGCTTATTTAGCTTATATGCAGAGTACATCATGAGGAATGCTGGGCTGGAAGAAGCACAAGCTGGAATCAAGATTGCCGGGAGAAATATCAATAACCTCAGATATGCAGATGACACCACCCTTATGGCAGAAAGTGAAGAGGAACTCAAAGGCCTCTTGATGAAAGTGAAACAGCAGAGTGAAAAGGTTGGCTTGAAGCTCAACATTCAGAAAACAAAGATCATGGCGTCTGGTCCCATCACTTCATGGGAAATAGATGGAAAAACAGTGGAAACAGTGTCAGACTTTATTTTTTGGGCTCCAAAATCACTGCGGATGCTGATTGCAGCCATGAAATTAGAAGACGCTTACTCCTTGGAAGGAAAGTTATGACCAACCTAGACAGCATATTAAAAAGCAGAGACATTACTTTGCCAACCAAGGTCCATCTAGTCAAGGCTATGGTTTTTCCTGTGGTCATGTATGGATGTGAGAGTTGGACTATGAAGAAAGCTGAGCGCCGAAGGATTGATGCTTTTGAACTGTGGTGTTGGAGAAGACTCTTGAGGGTCCCTTGGACTGCAAGGAGATCCAACCAGTCCATTCAAAAGGAGATCAATCCTGAGTGTCCATTGGAAGGACTGATGCTAAAGCTGAAATTCCAATACTTTGGCCACCTCATGCGACGAGCTGACTCACTAGAAAAGACTCTGATGCTGGGAGGGATTGGGGGCGGGAGGAGACGGGGACGACAGAGAATGAGATGGCTGGATGGTATCACCGACTCGATGGACGTGAGTTTGAGTGAACTCTGGGAGTTGGTAATGGACAGGGAGGCCTGGTGTGCTGTGATTCATGGGGTCGCAAAGAGTCGGACATGACTGAGTGACTGAACTGAACTGAACTGAAGCACATATTGCTCAGGCCAGGGTTTCAGATTTCTCACAGTTGACATGAATATTTCTCCTAAGCTGAACTAAGTGGCCCATTTCCACTTCTGTCCGTATCCTCCAGGCAACGGGCAGGTAGAGCTCTGTAAACCCAAATTGCCAGACAATATAGCTCTTTCTTTCCTTCAGCTTTATGCAGCCAGCCCAATCCCAGCCTGTGGTCTTAACTCTTGCCCCAACATCTAATGTTGTAAGCCCAGCCCCTAGATTTCAACATTTTCATGGGCAACAGAACTTTGACTCCAACTCACCACTGAAATACTTTGTAGTGTTGTTTTGATATTTGAAAATTTATCTTTGTTTCTTTCAAGCTCAGCTACACACTTTTTTATAATTGGAAGGAAAAAAAAACCTAAAGCCTTCTAGCCTATATTTCTATGTTTTTAGAGCAAAATGCCAGCTCAATCTGACTTCTTAAGTAGAAATGCCAGGAATACATTATTACAAATGTATAAGAACATAGAGACAAAGATGTCTCAAAGACAATAAACAGGTTTCAAGAAAGGGAATCAAGTGTATTATATCAAATATTGCATTGTAGACAAATGAAATAAGAGCTGAATGAAAACCATTAAACAGGTTTCAAGAAAGGGAATCAAGTGTATCATATCAAATATTGCATTGTAGACAAATGAAATAAGAGCTGAATGAAAACCATTAAATTTGAAGACATAAAGTTCATTGATTACCCTAGTAAGAACCATTTCATGGAATAGGGGGAGACAAAATCCTAATTAATTGTAGTGATGGCTCAGATGGTGAAGTGTCTGTAGAGGGAGACCTGGGTTCGATACCTGGGTCGGGAAGATTCCCTGAAGAAGGAAATGGCAACCCACTCCAGTACTCTTGCCTAGAAAATCCCATGGACGGAGGAGCCTGGTGCAGGCTACTGTCCATGGGGTCGCAAAGAGTCAGACATGACTGAGCGACTTCATTTCACTTCAGCAGCAGCAACAGCAGCAAGTTAAAGGTGGCGCTAGTGGCAAAAACCTGCCTGCCAACAGGTGGCGCTAGTGGTAAAGAACCCTCCCGCCAATGCAGGAGACGTAAGAGATGCAGGTTTGATCCCTGGGCTGGGAAGATTCCCCTGGAAGAGGGCATGGCAATCCATTCCAGTATTCTTGCCTGGAGAATCCTATGGACAAAGGAACCTGATGGGCTACAGTCCACAGTGTCGCACAGAATCGGACACGACTGAAGCTACTTAACACGTACGGGTACTAGGAGACTTAGGAGATGCGAGTTCGATGCTTGGGTCGGGAAGATCTGGAGGAGAAAATGGCCATCCCACTCCAGTATTCCTGCCTAGACAATCCCATGGACGGAGGAGCCCAGCAGGCTCCAGTCCACAGGGTAGCAAAGAATCATGACGGGAGTAACTTCACGCACGCAGGAAGTGAAAGGGAGGCGTAGAGAGAGGGAGAAAAGAGATCCTCCTTCTGAAATGGGGCTTTGCAGAGAGGAGCCTGCGCTGGAAGGGGTGGGACGAGCGGGAGTAGGGAAGGTGTCTGTGGGCTAAGGGAAGGAGATGATGGAAGCAGAAGAGACGGAAGATGCAGAAGAGAGAGAAGCCCATTTAGGCTAGAGAAGGCAGGGGTCAGATCCAAAGTTGTTGGTGGCCTTTCTGGGAAGGAGAAATCAGAATCCAGAGGGAAGGAAGGATGAGGAGAGCACAAAGATCATTTGGGGGGGGGGGGGCGGAAGTGGGGAGGGGTTGGGTGGAGTAGGAGCTTGGTTGACTGGGGGGGTCTGGCGATGAGGAGGAGCAGAATAGGGAGGAGCTTAGGGGAGGAAAGTGGGGAAGGTCTGAGCATGTGGATGGTGTGGGAACAGGAAAGGAAGCATCACTGAGGGCCCCTCAAGAGCAGAGAGGCCATGGGACTCCCTCCCACAATTAGTGGACAGCTTGGTGTGGGTGTTAGTCAAGCAGATGGTATAAACCATCCCTGGACAGAGAATGGAAACAAGAATGAGAGTATTAGCTGAAAGTTGAAGTTCCCAAAACCAGATGTAAATTGTTTTGCAGGTCTGTTTGACTGGGGTTTGATCAGTAAATGAAGAATGAGTGGATGAATGAAAAATAATAAATCAAAGGAAAACACACACACACACACACACACACAGACAGGCAAGTGGCTGAGAGAGTAGATGAGTATCAACTAGCTGGACAGACTGTCTCCTCCCTAAACTTGATCTTTCTAGACTCAGTTATACTCTCTGCACGCCTCTTCTGTTTCCCTCCTGTCTCCTCCTACTCTCCAGGAGCTCAGCACCAAGACTGGAGTGGGGCTGGGGAGCTACTTTGTGAAGGGCTGGTTCTCAGGGCCAGCACTTTGGGGGGAGGGAGCAGCTTCAGGGACGCTGGACGGCAGAGGCAGCTGAAATGGGGCGGGGGAGGGGAAAGGGAGACAGAGGTGCCCCTGGCATGGAAGCTGCTGAAGTGTCAGAGATGAGACTTAATGACAAGCCCGAGGTCCACCTGCACAGATGAGTGGGGCTGGGAGGTGGGAGCTGGGGGGAAATTGGAAAAGGGACACGTTCATTTTTCAGCGGCCTTCTCTCCCTCTCCTTACACACAGACACACACGCACAGACACACATACACCTTTAATAAAGAGCCAGAGGCTTACTCTATTCTCACTCCATTTCCACAAAGGACCCCCTGGGAAAGAGGCTGTAAAAAGGGGCAAAGAGGGTCATGGGGAGGGAATGGAGCTGCTTCCTCCACTGGGTTTTGCCAGTCTATGCACCTGCCTGGGAAAGACCTAGCGAGACAGGTCTCTGGAGAGCTGGGGTGGGGTAGGGGAGGGTTAGAGAACCAAGAACCAGGCTGGGAGGCTGACTGGTACTGAGGCTGACTGCTCTCAGCACTGGAGCAGGCATTTGGCCAGAACCCAAGCCTCTGGACCCAAGCTCAGCACCTCAGAGAAGGCCTAACTACAGCCCGAGAAGGCTCCTCAGTGCCCCCCCAACCCCAGCACACAAGGAAACCCAGGGCACCTACAGATCCCAGAGCCCTTAACTCCTGCTCTGGGCCCGCCTGAAACTGCAACAGTGGGGACAGGACCAAGCTAAACCACTGCACAAGGGCGGGGCTCATCTGCCTCTGAGGTCAGCTTCTCAGGATCCAGTTCCAACCCTCACAGCCCACAGTCATTCACATCTGTTGTGGAAGAGTGTTGTACACTGTTGTACAACTCCCTAATCTATGGGAGTTGTACAAACACCATTCTAACAGCCAAGGGTGTCACACATAGTTCCTGGTCCTAGGGACAAAGCCTTTCCCTCTGCTCTCGCCTACTGTGGAGGGGTCCAACAAATAAACATTTGCCTCGGAGAAGGAAATGGCAGCCCACTCCAGTACTCTTGCCTGGAGAATCCCATGGATGGAGGAGCCTGGTGGGCTACAGTCCATGGGGTCGCTGAGGGTTGGACACGACTGAGCGACTTCACTTTCACTTTTCACTTTCATGCATTGGAGAAGGAAATGGCACCCCACTCCAGTGTTCTTGCCTGGAGAATCCCAGGGACGGGGGAGCCTGGTGGGTTTCCATCTATGGGGTCACACAGAGTCGGACACAACTGAAGTGACTTAGCAGCAGCAGAAAGTCTCTTGAATTCATCCCCATCTCCTCCTTTCCCACTACCACTGGCCTAGCTCAGGCCCTCATCAACCTTTTTATGGCTTCAATTACCTTTCAACAACAGGTTCGGTGGAAAGAGCCACTTAGCACACGATAGGTGCTACATGAAAGGCTCACTGGGATACTGTAAAAGAGAGAGATACTCAACCTCATTAGGAATCAGGAAGAAAGGAAATGACTTCAGAATGTTTCTCAAGAACAATAAAGGTACTTTGATCCAGGACACAGGGAGGTTTGGAGGTGCTGACCCTCCGAGCAGTAGAAGACGCACATCTAACTTATAGTCATACCTTCCTGCTCATGGTTCGTCCCTGCAGTTCCTCATGGAAGGATTCATTTATTACTGAAAAAAATTTGCATTTCAGTGCACCTGTGCAATTCAAATCTGTTTTGTTCAACAGTCAATTGTAGTCCAAAATATGATGGAAAATATGAACAAAGATGTTAATTATAAGCATTGTTCATTACAGTAAAAAGTTGGAAGCAACTTCAACATCTAATAGGAAATGAGTTAAGTCAGTTGTGGTTTGTTCTATGTAATGTTGTTATTGTTGTTGTGACACTAAGTCATGTCTGACTCTTTTGCAACCCCATGGACTGTAGCCCACCAGCTCCTCTGTCCACAGGATTTCCCTAGCAAGAATACTGGAGAGGATTGCCATTTCCTTCTCCAGGGGATCTTCCTGACCCAGAGACTGAACCTGTCTCCTGCATTGGCAGGTGGATTCTTTACCACTGAGCCACCAGGTAGTAATATGTAACATTATGTGTGTGTGTGTGTGTTAGTTGCTCAGTTGTGTCCAACTCATTGGAACTTCATGGAGTGTAGCCCACCAGGCTTCTCTGTCCATGGGATTCTCCAGGCAAGAATCTGGAGTGGGTTGCCATTCCCTTCTCTAGGGTATCTTCCTGACCATTGAACCCTGGTCTCCTGCATTGCAGGCAGATTCTTTACAGGTCTGAGCCACCAGGGAAACCCATAACATCATGTAATCATTAAAAATAATGGTCAAAAAGCCTGTATAACAGTATGGAAAATGATTACTGAAAGGTTAAGTAAAAAAATTAAGGTTCATCATGAATATGCATTATGATTGCTGGTTAAAAATATATATATATGATCAGAGAAAACAATCTGAAAGAAAATACACCAGCATGCTAAGAGTTCTTGTATCAGAAAAAATCATGCCTGATATCTTTAGCGCCTCTCCCCTCACCATAATCTCCCCCTTATTCTTAGATATTGAACAAATTGTTTTCTTGGTATATAAGAAAGTGTTAGTCACTCAGCCATATATGACTTTTTGTGACCCCATGGATGGTGACTCGCCAGGCTCCTGTCCATGGAATTCTCCAGGCAAAAATACTGGAGTGGGTTGCCATAGACATGCAATTTCAAGCCATCTATATGGAGTCAGCTATAATTCCACAACCCTACTTTTCTAACTTGTAGTTGGTGGCTTTATTACTTTCAAAATATGATATATAATGAAATATAATTATAATATAAAAAATGCATCAGTACTACCTCTTTATTTTTATTGCTAGGTAATAGTCCACTGTGGGCTTCCCAGGTGGTGCTAGTGGTAAAGAACCTGGCTGCCATTGCAGGAGACGTTAGAGACGTGGGTTCAATCCCTGAGTCAGGAAGATCCCCTGGAGGAGGGCATGACAGTCCACTCCATTATTCTTGCCTGGAGAATCCCATGGACAGAGGAACCTGGCCAGCTATGGTCCATTGGGTCACACAGAGTCAGACATGACTAAAGTGACTTAGCAGCAGCAGTCCACTGTATGAGTATACCATTTATACTGGGTTGTAGAAACGTGGGTGACTCCATGTTACCCTTTTGAGGAACTGCCAGACTGTTTTCCAAGTGGCTACCTTGTTTTCCATTCCCAACAGCTGGTGTTGGGAGTTCCAATTTCTCCACATCTTCATCAACACTTGTTTTTATCTGTTGTTTTGGTTATAACCATCCTTGTGGGTGTGAAGTGATTATCTCATTGTGGTTTGATTTGCATTTTTCTACTGGCTAATGATGTTCATTATTAGTCATTTGTAACCAAAAGCAGTGTTCTTATTTTCAACAAAATAAGGTTGAAACCCTACCATTATACAGTGTTATAAAGTAATTCATGCACATTATTAGATATTTCAAAAACAGATTTTTTGAAAAATTAAACCACACCCAAATAGCACCATCTAGAGGTAACTACTGTAAATATTTCAATGTATTTCCTTTGAATTTCTTTTTCTATTCTTTCCAGAATATGGTTAAAGTCATATAATGTTTGCAATTTTACTTCTGACTTTTTCACCTAATATGATAAAATGGGAATTTTTCCAACCTCTTCCTAAACATTACTAGATGTTACAATGTCCTTAGCCATTCCCCCATTGATGGACCTTGGTTGTTTCCAAGTGTATTTAATGTCATAAAATTTAAAAAAAAGAGAGAGAGAGAGCTTTGATACTGCTCTTTTTGACCTGTGTTCCATCTGTCCAGTAAAGCTGAGATCTTTCTCTTCCCTTTCATTTCTTCTCTTCCCTTTCACATCCACATCCTTCCAGGACAATACTTGGTACAAAGTAGACTTTTTTTCCTTCCAGACTTTTGAGAGATAATTGACATACAACACTGTATAAGTTTAAGGTGTACAGCACAATGATTTGGCTTATAGACATCACGAAATGATTACCACAATAAGTTTATTGAACATTCATCATCTCGTTGCTGTTGTTCAGTTGCCCAGTTGTATCCGACTCTTTGTGGCCCCATGGACTGCAACACACCAGGCCTCCCTGTCCCTCCCCACCTCCAGAAGTTTACCCAAGTTCATGTTCATTGCATCAGTGATGCCATCCAGCCATCTCATCCTCTGACACCCTCTTCTCCTTCTGCCTTCAATCTATCCCAGCATCACAGACTTTTCCAGTGAGTAGGCTATTTGTATCAAATGACCAAAATACTGGCGCTTCAGCTTCAGCATCAGTCTTTCCAGTGAATATTCAGGGTTGATTTCCCTTAAGATTGACTGGTTTGATCTCTTTGCTGTCCAAGCGACTCTCAAGAGTCTGCTCTAGCACCACAGTTCAAGGGCATCAGTTCTTCAGCACTCTACCTTCTTTATGGTCCAGCTCTCACAACCATACTCGACCACGGGGAAGACCACAGCCTTGACTATGCAGACCTTTGTTGGCAGAGTAATGTCTCTGCTTTTCAGCACAGTCTAGGTTTGTCATAGCTTTCCTGCCAAGAAGCAACTGTCTTCTGATTTCATGGCTGCAGTCACCATCCGCGGTGACTTTAGAGCCCAAGAAGAGGAAATCTGTCACTATTTCAACCTTCTATTTGCCATAAAATAATGGGACCTGATGCCATGATCTTAGTTTTTGTTTTTTTTTATATTTAGTCTTAAGCCAGCTCTTTCACTCTCCTCCTCACCTGCATCAAGAGGCTCTTTAGTTCCTCGTTGCCTTTCTGCCATTAGAGTGGCAGGTATCATCCACCTATCTGAGGTTGTTGATGTTTCTTCCACCTATCTTGATTTCAGCTTGTAACTCATCCAGCCTGGCATTTCTCATGATATGCTCAGCATATGAATTAAACAATCAGGGTGACAGCAGACAGCCCTGTCGTACTCCTTTCTCCATCTTGAACTGATCAGTGGTTCCATACAGCGTTCTAACTGTTGCTTCTTGACCCGCATACAGGTTTCTCAGGAAACAGATAAGACTGGTATTCCCATCTCTCTAAGAGCTTTCCACAGTATGTCATGATCCACACATGATCCACCATCTCACATAGATACAAAATAAAAGAAACAGAAAAAAATGTCTTTGTCATGAGAACTCTTAGGCCTTACTCTCTTAATAACTTTCATACAGCAGTGTTAACTATATTTGTCATGTTGTTCATTACATCCCTGGTATTTATTTACCGCATAACTTTTACATTTTGACTACCTTCATTCAATTCTCACTCTCTCTCCTCTGGTAACGAAAAACCTGATCTTTTCCTACTAGTTAGTTTGTTTTTAAAGGATAATTGACCTACAACAGTGTTGGCTGCTGCTACATAACATAGTCATTTGCTCTTTCTATACATTTCAAAAATGATCACCATGATAAGTCTAGTTACCATCTGTTACCGTACAAAGATATCACATAATTATTGACTGTATTCTGCACAATATACAGTTCATACTCATGACTCATTTATCTTATGACTTGAAGTTTCTGCCTCTTAATCTCCCTCACCTATTTCAGAGTAGACTTATTGAGTCCTTCTTACAGGTCAGGCACTGTTCTAAGCTCTTAGTATGTATCAATGCATTGAATCCTCACAACTTCCCTGTGACATAAGTAATAATATTATCATCCCTATTTTATACATGAGGAAGTTAAAGAAGTCTGTCCAAGGTCATCAGCTAGTAAGGGGAAGAGGTGGAATTTGACTCCAGGCAATTCAGCTCCAGAATCTGAACCCTTAACCATCAGCCATACAGCTTCCATATGATGATGGAGGAAATGGGAATTGGAGATGGGATGAGAGCTGTAGGGCTTTGGGGATGGGCTAGTCCCAGATTTGAAACCTGGCACAGAAGTTCCATCCCTTAGTTGGGAAGGGAGGGTCAGGCAGGCTCGGGGGAGGGAAGTGATTTGGATGCCATTCACAGGACAGGAGTTTACAGCGGTCCCCAGCCTGGTACCTTCCTATTGGCCCACAAAGCACCAGATGCAGATCTGATCCTGTCACTTCCCTGCTGAAAGCTCTCCATTGCTCTCAGGATAAAATACCAATGCGTTAGGTGGACTGCAAGGTCCTCATTAGCTCCATCTCCACTCCCCAGCTGGCCTCTCATCTCCACCTGGATCTTATGAACTCCACCGCACTGCATCTCACTCTCCTACCTTTTGGACCATTGGCCTAGAGAACTCTTCCTTACTTTGGCCCCACTCGCTCTAAATCTCTGCTTAAACACTCTTCTCTTCTAGAAAACCTGCTCTAAACCTCTCCAAACTGGGCTTCCCTGGTGGCTTAGCTGGTGAAGAATCTGCCTGCAATGTGGGAGACCTGGGTTTGATCCCTGCGTTGGGAAGATCCGCTGGAGAAGGGAATGGCTACCCACTCCAGAATTCCATGGGGTCACAAAGAATCAGACACGACTAAGCAACTTTCACTTTTCAAACCCCTCCAACTGGACTGGGCTCCCCTGCCAGACCCATACTTTCCTTCTGACACTCATCGTATTTCTTGTAACTGCTTTTCTCAAAAACAATACTTTTTTAATTATAGAAATTCAGATGCAAGAAAAAAAGAGAGAACTTTCCCATCACGCAACTTCAGTCATCAGTGCACACGGATCTGGTTTCACCTGAATTCCTCACTACATCCCTCCTCCTGTATTATTGTTAAGCAAATAGTACAAATCATTTTATTGTATCTGAAAATGTTTTATGTATCAAGTGTCCCTAAAAGATAAGAACTTTAAATATCACAACTACAATATCATTATCATACTTTTAAAAAGCCAATTATATTTTTTCTTTTTTCAGTGTTTTATTTTGAAAATTTTCAAACCTACAGAAAATTTGCAGGAATAAGTCAATGAACAACCCTAAATTTCTCACCTGATTCCCCAGTTGTTAACATTTTGCCACAGTAGTTGCTGAACCATCTGACATTAAGTTGTAAATACAAGCTTTTACCCATATACATTTCTACATATATTTCCCCCAAACAAGGATACTCTTTTATGAAACCCTAATTTGATGACCATTTCAGGAAATGTAAATAGATACAATAAAATGTGCATAAGACAATCCATATTCACATTTTACTAAACGTCCCAGTGATGTGCTTCACAGACACTGTCCTTCTCTAAAGCCAGTAAATGATCCAGGATGACGCTCTGCATTTAGTTGGCTTGTCTCTTTAGCCCATTTAACCCGGAACAGTTCATTCTTCTTTCGTAACATTGCTATTTCTAAGAAGTCCCTGCCAGCTGAGCCTGACCTTGAATTTAGGTCTGTCTGATGGTTTCCTCCTTGGTTCTTCATCCCTCAGATCCTGCATCTTAGGCAGGAATGCTTCCTAGGATTGGGTCCATATTAGGAGGTGGATATCCATTTGTCTCCCTACTTTGACGCTAATTTTGATTGCTTGATTAAGATGTCTTATAACTGCTTTTCGAATTTTAAGTGGTCTGGGTTATTTTTCCTGCTATGCTGTAAGCTTCTTGAGGACAGAAGCTGGGCCTGTCTTCTCCACCCTGGTATCCTCCAAGCACAGCAGGTTTAAACTGGAAAGGTGCACCTACCCTGCACCAGCCCACTGGCTTTGCCTCCTTTCAGCCTCACCAGCAGCCCAGTGAAGGACTGACTGAGATCGCAGATGAGGTAAAGGAGGCTCAGAAAGAGGCAAGCCCCATAGCACAGTGATTTCCTCAGACTCCTACCTGAGCTGTTCCCTCCGCTCCAAGATTCTCCCTTCGAACGGCACCTGGGAAAAGCTCTCCCATTCTCCTAAAGATTGGCTTCAATGGAAACAGAAATTCCCCGAAAGAAGGAATCACACGAGCTGTCCAGGGCCTAGGGGCTGAGGGAGCGAGGTGGGAGAACCTATTTGCATTTTTTCTATTAACAAGCTAGAGTTGAGCTAGCTTGCCCGGGGAGATAATTTGAGAGGGAAATCTTTGCATATTTTATTTAAAAGCACGCTGCGTTAGGCGGGTAATAACGCAGAGAGTGGCGATTAGGTGAGGCCTGCAGGGGGCGGGGATGGGGTCCTCTCCCTACTCTACCAACCGCCCTGCCCCATCCGCCACATCCCTCCTAGTACCCGCTCCCCTGTTAGTCCTGAGAACCAGCCTTCTTAAAGGAACAGCCTCCTTAAGCATCAGCTTCCCTGGCGTCTCAGTCCTAAAGAGTCTGCCTGCAATGCAGGAGACACGGGTTTGAAGCCTGGGTTGGGAAGATCCCTTGGTGAAGGGAATGGCAACCCACTCCAGTATTCTTGCCTGGAGAATCCCATGGACAGAGGAGCGTGGCGGCCTACAGTCCATGGGGTCGCAAAGACTCTGAGGTGACTGAGCGACTTTCAGTTCACTCCTTAAGCCTCAGAGGCATGGGGGCTCAAGTTTCAGTAACTTGATGCTTTCTAGCTGATAGGGTCCAAGAGAAGCATGTCCTGAAACTGCCCTGGGAGAAAAGAAGAACGGCAGGGGCTAGACAATAGAAAGAGGACCAGTGTCCAAAACTGAGAAAGCTGAGGCCACAGACCTGTGTTTCCCAGCGGCAGGGAGGAGAGAGGAGTGGGAGGCCTTTAGAAATATGTGTATGTGTGTGCTCAGTCGTGTCCGACTCTTCACAGCCCCATGGACTGTAGCCCGTGAGGCTCCTCTGACCATGGAATTTTCCAGGCAAGAATACTAGAGTGGGCTGCCTTTTCCTCCTCCAGGGGATCTTCTCGACCCAGGGATCAAACCTGTATCTCCTGCATTGGTAGGCGAATTTTTTACCACTGATCCACATTTGACCCAATAATTAGGTAGGGGCTTCCCTGGTGGCTCAGAGGATAAAGCGTCTGCCTCCAATGTGGGAGACCGGGGTTCGATCCCTGGGTCGGGAAGATCCCCTGGAGAAGGAAACGGTAGCCCACTCCAGTATTCTTGCCTGGAGAATCCCATGGATGGAGAAGCCTGGTAGGCTACAGTCCACGGGGTCGCAAAGAGTCGGACACGACTGAGCAACAGAACAGAACAGAACAGTCCTACTGGTATCTCCTGTCTCGGGAATAAGGATGCTAAATTGGGACCCCGCATTGCCTAGGACAGTCTGACTCAAAGAATTATCCAAATGCCAAGGCATTCCCACTGAGGCAGCAACCCTCCCTGCACACATTCTTGAAGTCCTGCCACATTGCTGCCCTGGGAATCAAAGCAGACCTGGGTAAGAGCTGGGCAGCTGAGTTTTAGTTGAAAGAGTAGGGTCCTGGCTCCATTGCAAGCTCTTCAACTCTATGCAAGTCACTTAACCTCTGTGAGTGCCTATTTCCTCTTCTATAAAAAGGCTTGCCATCGCTTACCTCCCACTGTAGTCATGAGAAAGCTATGGGAAAATAGAGGGAAAAGTTCTGTAAACTATCAAACTCTGATCACATGTAAGGGGATAGTATTACAGTGGGGAGCAGTGGCATAGGTTGCAAATTTAGTAAAGGACTCCTGAGGGTAATTATCCTTCTGTGGGCAAAGTTCATAAGGCAAGGTAACTCTAGTCATTCTTGCCTCACTAAGTAAAGTACTCAGATAACTCCCAAGGTTAGTTAACGCTGCTTGACTTTGACTATAGTTTCTGCACTGAAGGGCTTCCCGGGTGGCTCAGAGGTTAAAGCGTCTGCCTCCAATGCGGGAGACCCGGGTTCGATCCCTGGGTCGGGAAGATCCCCTGGAGGAGGAAACGGCAGCCCACTCTAGTATTCTTGCCTGGAGAATCCCATGGACAGAGAAGCCTGGTAGGCTACAGTCCACGGGGTCGCAAAGAGTCGGACACGACTGAGCGACTTCACTTCACTCTGCACTGAAAGGTAGGGTTGGCTGCACTTACTCCATAGCCAAATAACAGAACTGGAATTGATTTGAAAAATGTTAACTATTGTGAAGAAACAAGGTACTAGAAGACTCCACAAGATAATTTGTCATCTCTAGGTGAGTCAGCAACATCTCCCTTCTCTTTCCCTGCCTCAGGCTCCTCATCTGTTAGATGAGCTTGTAGCCATTCTGACCCCTGTTCCCAAAATACACATGTACATGCACACGTACAAACTAGATCTCAGTAATAATTAGGGGAGTATCTGAGGGTCTCATATAAAAGGAGATCAAGGTGGTGGTTGTACCTGAGACAAGTTGGGGTGGGAAATCAGGAAATCAACCTAGAAGATTTTGCTCCTATCTGGGTGAATTTTGGGAGTAGGAACGAATTGAATTCAGAGGTGAGGGGATTTGTGAGTCCTGGCAGGCTGTATGAGGATTTCAGGCACTCTAGGCACAAGGAATCAGAAGAAGTAGAGCCTTCTCTTGCCTTGGTTTTCCCATATGGAGGAGGAAGCAGACATCTGGAGCTTTACCTGTAAAGCTGCAGCCTGAAGCAGACACCTGCTATCATGTCTCCTCCCCTTTCCATCCCAGTGGCAAATTCCCACTTCTTGCTTAGTTCCACAGAACTTACTCTTAGGTGGGTCATGGGGATGCTCCCTAGCTTAGTCGACCCTTTGTGGGCACAGATAAACCTGTTTCTCAGGCAAGGAGTCTCTAACCATGTTTCCTTCTGGCCCGAGTTGTGAGGTGGAATGTGAGAAGAGAAATAATTATATCTGTCCTGCCAGAAATGGAACCCACCTGAAGAAACTTTGTTTTTTTCACCTATAAAATAGGATAATAGAGAAACTGTTTCCTGGGGTTATATTGAGAGTAAAATGGCACATAGGAAGTCTCAGTACAGCTTAATCGTCCTTTTCTCATCTGTATCCCTTCCAGGCTCTTTATCCTACCTTGTTCACATCCACTTCCCCATCCTCTTTCCCATTCTTTATTCCCATCTGCCCTCCTTCCCATCGAGTCCTACAGCACCCTCATTCACAACCATTTCATTTGTAGGACGTCCCATGAAACATATTCCCAACCTGGTTAATAAAGCAACATTTACTTCTATTTTTCTTAAATTATTAATAATCACAAACAATAAAGATTACCATTTCAGTAGCCTCCATTAAAATTAGTTTCAAAACAGCATAAAAATTTCACTCTTTAGAAAACAAATGGTCAATTACTGATATTAAAACATTTGCTTCTAGAAGGGGCAAAAAATAATACCAAAGCAAGTTAACAGAACACCACCACACTGGGGTATAAAATATTCTGCAATTTACAAAGCAACTTCAAGAGCATTATTTAATATTCACAGCAAGCCTATAAAGTAGATGGTACTTGCTTTCTTACCCCTTTTGAACAGAAGAGGAAACTAAGGCTCCAAAAATTTAAGTGAATTTATCTCTTGTTCACAAGGCTGCTGCTGCTGCTGCTGCTAAGTCGCTTTAGTCGTGTCCGACTCTGTGCGACCCCACAGATGGCAGCCCACCAGGCTCCCATGTCCCTGGGATTCTCCAGGCAAGAACACTGGAGTGGGTTGCCATTTCCTTCTCCAGTGCATGAAAGGGAAAAGGGAAAGTGAAGTCGCTCAGTCATGTCCGACTCTTAGCGACCCCATGGACTGCAGCCTACCAGGCTCCTCCGTCCATGGGATTTTCCAGTCAAGAGTACTGGAGTGGGGTGCCATTGCCTTCTCCAGTTCACAAGGCTAGTGAACTTGAAGGAGAATCTAGTGACTTCCCTGGTGGTCCAGTGGTTAAGAATCCACCTTGCAATGCCAGAGAGGCAGGTTCATTCCCCAGCCTCGATCACTGAGCCCATGTGCTGGAGAGCAAATACCGAGCCTGCATGCCACAACGAAAGGTCCCATATGATGTGTGCCATAACTAAGGCCTGACACAGCCAAATAAGTATTTAAAAAAAAAAAAAAGACTCTAAAGCCAATTTTATAAGGGGTGGAAGGAAGAGGAAGGGCATAGGAATGGGGAAGATTCAAAGGTTGGGTGGTGATGATGGTGGTAACGAATGGGGGTGAAATTGGGCATGGAGTAAGTGGGAGGGGGATAATATGTGCAGGAAAGGATGGTAATAAGAATGAGATTGGGATGGAATAGGGTTGGGTAGGTGGAAATGAAGATGCTTATAAAGGCAGGTAGGGAAGAAAATGACAACCCACTCCAGTGTTCTTGCCTGGAGAATCCGAGGGACGGGGGAGCCTGGTGGGCTGCCGTCTCTGGGGTTGCACAGAGTCGGACATGACTGAAGTGACTTAGCAGCAGCAGCAGCAGCAGCAGGGAATAGTTGTGGACTTTGAGGTGGTTAGAGAATTGATTCTGCAGCCAGACTGCCAGGCTTGAATCCTGGCTCTGCCTCCTGCCAATTATGTGAATTTAGGCAAGTTGGACAACAACTTGGGCCTCAGTTTCTTCATCCACAAATTTGAGGATGATCATAGTATCTTTCTTCTAAGGATTAGGTGAGTTAACACAGATAAAGCACCAAGAACAGTGGCTGCCCTGATGCAAAAGTAGCGATCTGAGAGGGCACTCTTCTCCGACTACCCTCTGCCTTCTCCTCTTCCTTCTCTTATTGCTGATGCTGTTAGGAAGATCATTTGTACTGAAATAGAGAAGTGAGTTAGGAAAGATGATGTTGAGAATGGGAAGAAGCAGAGCTGGCTACAGGGACAAGAATAGCACACAGATGCAAGTAGGAATAAAATCAAGGGAGGGGAATGGAGTATGGCATTGAAACCCACCAGATGCACCAGAGGAAAGAAGATCTGGTCTTCTTCACAGGGTTTTGACACACACATATACATCTGTGTACACCTGCATGTTCTGGACTGACCCAATGCTGCATGATTCCCGCAGAAACAAGTTTAGTTGATATTAATTAGGGAGGGTCTTTTAAGGAAGTCTTGTTGGCTCCCATAATGAAGCCCAATGAACTGGAGCGGAAGCCCTTTCTTCAGAGGACTGACTTCTGGGACTCCCAGCCTGTACTCATTCCTCCTTTAGACTCTCTCAAACTGTGAAGGTTCTGGGTGTACCTGAAGACAGAGGCTTGCGTGGTTCACAGATAAGTGGGATACTTTACTGACTTTATTATACTCCCCAGCACCCCAGGAAGTGATGTGATGTCTCAGGCCAAACCCCAGGACAGCAAGCATTCACAACAGTTGTATAGGTAAAGCCTCACTCCTCATTGTGGTTGCTGGCTCAGAGAGACTGTTTCTGGGACAGTGCCCGGCTTCTGAACTCTCGGAGGCTCCTGCTTCTTGGCTCCCCAGGGCAAGTCCTCTTTCACTTTGCCTAGGATGCTGTCTTCCTCGCCTGCTTTTACTCATCCTCCCAGTCACATCCTCCACATCAGCTCCTCCTTGAACACTCTCCTGATCATCCCCTTTGAACTTGGAAATCTTTTACTTCCTACCCATTGGAACATATTCTAGAAAGTGCTTCCGTAGAACCATGGACAGACTTGTATTAGCATTTATCACACTGCACTCTTATTACCCATGTCTGGGTCTCCAGAAATTGACTGTGAAGCTCCGGTGGGCGGGGACTGTGTCCGATTCATCTAGGTCACCACTGCCTATCAGAAGGTCTGGTACATGGTAGACAGTAACAAATATCTGTTGGATATAGGGTTTTCTTGTCTATGACTAAGACGAGGACTTGAGCACCTTGGAAGTAGATTCCTGGGAGGAGGTGTCTGGTGACAGTGGAGACAGGAACAGTGTGACTCAGACATGCTTGCAAAGTGTGATTCTGAGCCCTTTGGGTATGTGGTCCATCCTGAGAGATCTAGAACAAAGGTGGCTAGCAACCGTGAAGATTCATGCACCTGGAGTGGCCTCAGAGGCCTCAAAGACCTGAGGAAGCCCGTGGAAGGGTGGGGCCACATCCACCAGGGAAATCTGCTGTCCTGTGTTGGGGAGGCATAGTGTGGGCAAGGCTGGGCCAGCACGCACCGCCTCTGGAAGGTCTGCCTTCCCACTGCCCTATAGTTCCCTGGACCTTGGGGCTCTGAAGGATGGTTCTGTGAGGGGCAAGGCTACTCAGAGATTTCATGGGGAAAATCTCCAGGAAGGCTCTTGAGGCAGGTCTTTGTGAACTAGACAGTAACGTGAGAACTCTAGACCCTGGGGAAAGATCAGGCCAGTGGGGATACAGGAAGCAGTCAGAGAAGGTCTTGCATTTCCAGCTAAGCAAGCTGAGCCATTGGAGAGCCTTGGAAGAGTCATAAGTTTGAGGAATCAGATGGAAGCCCCACACTAGAGCATCGTGAAGGGGACAGAGGGAGAAGACCAGGAGCCCTTCCAGTTGTCCAGGTGAGAGATGCCTGCATGCATGCATGGTAAGTCGCTTCAGTCGTGTCTGACTCTGCAAGACCCCATGGACTGTAGCCCACCAGGCTCCTGTGTCCATGGGATTCTCCATGCAAGAAACTGCAGTGGGTTGCCATGCCTTTCTCCAAGGGATATTCCAAACCCAGGGATCGAACCCACATCTCTTGCATTGGCAAGCAGGTTCTTTACCATTAGCGCCACCTGAGATGATGGTGGCCTGAACCAAGGTGGGAAAGTTGGAGTGGACAGGAAGGCATAGGCTGGAGAAGTGTTTGCGAGGTGGAAGGGACAGGACCTGGTGATGGGTGTCAGGAGTGACCAGGAGGGCCAAGGCTCACACCCCAGACGACTGAGTGGGGTGAGCAGGCTTGTGGGAAGGGGTAGATGAACTCAGTTTTGGACATGGGAGGTTTGAGGGGCTGTGGGTCCTCTGGGTGGAGCTGTCCAGGGGGCAGTTGGAGGCAGAGGCCCTGCTGGAGTCCAGACGAAGGGCAGAGGCCAAGGCACAGAGTGGAGGCGATCCTGGGAGGAGTGTAGAGAGAGGAGGTCCCACGGCAACCCATCAAGGTCTAGGGATTTTCTTTCCTGAGAGTTGTCTGAACGCTGAATGTTGGACCAGAGGAGTCCAAGAAGCAGGAGTAACGCCCCTCCAGCCCGCTAACTTGCACTCGCTCAACTGTGTCAGCCATGGCTCCAGTCCCACTGGCAGGCCACATCACCGGCGCACTGCAGCCCCCTCTCTTCTCTCCACAGTCCCTCCCTGCAGACCCTAGGGTTAATCCTCCTCCTCCCCCAGATTAGGGGCGCTGCCCCTCTTTGTGCAGCCCAAGTGCCCGAGGCGAGAGCCCTGGGAGGCTTGCGGCCCTGGGGCAGCTGAGGTGGGGAGGGCGGAGAGGGGCGCGGGGGAGGAGACACAAAAGCAGGGCGGGAGCCCGGCTGCAGCTGCCCCGCGAGGGGCCGGGACAAAGGGCCTGCTGGCGGGCCGCTCGAGCCGTTTTCATGCTTGTTGGGATTAGGCGCAGGAAACGTCGCTCCCAATCGTGCGGATCAACAGTCCCGTGCGCGCCGGCGCGTGGGGTGTACTCGGCTCCTCCCGCCCCCCGCTTTGTGCTGGGTCCCCGGCTCGGGGCGGCGCGGGGGTCCGGGGAGGCTGCCCCTTTGTCTGTGCCTTTCGGGGGCCGAGCCCCGCCCGGGGACCGCTGAACACCCGCTGAACGCAGTCCTCCGGCCCTCACCCTCCTCCCCAGCGCGGAGCTCGCGAGCTCCACCTCGCGCCCCATGGTAGGGCTGGGGCTCGGCCCCCCAGGGCAGGAGCCCCTGGGATCGCCCCCTCCCACGGCCCAGACCCTTTTTCATCCGCGGGGACCTAGCCCCTCCCCTGGCCCTGACCTTAGTACGACGATCCCCCTTTTCCAAGAGCCTCCTCCCTCCTCCCGCTGGCAAGTCTCATCTCAAATTTACAGGTGATCAAAGAGAATGGGGCTATTGAAGGACCCACTGCTTCTGAGCCTAGCGGTTTTGGGGGAGAATCGGGGAAGGATAAGGTTTGGCTAGGGAAGCCTTCGGCCTAGAGAAGAGGAGCAGACACGTTTTTGGCTGCCCCGTGCTGGGGCTGGGAGAGTCAGAGGTCTGACCGGTGCAGAATTCCCGCCTCCTCACCCCTCACTCCGCCACCCCGCACCTCCCGCACTCACCCCTTCCCCGCCAGGCTGGGTGCAGTTTTCTTTTCAGAAGGGTGGGGGAAGGAGGAGGAAGGACACGTGTGGGTCTGTGTCCAGGAGTGAGTGAGTACATGCGTGCGTGTGTCTGTGTGTGCGCATGCATAGGCCTGGGGTCTAGTGCCCCTGTGTCTGTGGGTGCCTGGTGGGTGTGGGCATGTGTTTGAGTGTGGATCTGAGGTCTGGTTTGCAACACTCCCATCTCATGCTCCTCCTCTCACCACCAGCATCCCATTAAACTCATAAATCTGGAATTCAAGGCCCTTTAGTAATGGTTTTTAATATATAGCACTACACGCAGTGCCCCTGGTGGCTCGGTGGTAAAGAACCCACCTGTCAAAGCTGGAAAGGTAGGTTTGATCCCTGGGTGGGTAAGATCCCATGGAGAAGGAAATGGCAACCCACTGCAGTATTCCTGCCTGGGAAATCATGGACAGAGGAGCCTGGGGGCTATAGTCCATTGGGTCACAAAGAGTCAGACATGACTTAGTGACTAAACAACCACAACACACAACATAACTGCCCAGCTGCATCTCCTGGCTCCGATGGCCTCCTCATTCTCTCCCAGTCCATGAACAAGGCTAACATTTATGGATTCGTTCCTCTGTGCCAGGCTCGGTTCTAAGCGCTATACATGTGTAAACTTACTGAACTCTCAAATAATGCTATAAGAAAAGCCCGAATTGACTCATTTCGCAGTTGAAAAAAGTGAGGCAGAGCTAGTAACTGGAGGATCCAAGACATTTGGGTCCAGTCTGCCCTAGGAATCACTATTCTCTGTTGTCTCAACTTCCACTCATTCGCTAGGCTCTTCTTCCTCCAGGAAGTCTTCCTAGATCATACGTTCAGAGATGTCATTGCTTTCCTGTCTCTGCTTCCTGTTTATACTGTGTTTAGGAGGAAACACTAACACTGGGTTTGTGGTGAGGCCTGTAGAGACAGGCCAACACATCCCCAGAGGGTTACAGTCCTTGCTTGAGTCGTGTATATGCTCAGTCATGTCCAACTCTTGCAGCCTCATGGACTAGAACCCACCAGGCTTCTCTCCATGGAAATTTTCACCATGGAAATTTCTAGGCAAGAATACTGGAGTGGGTTGCCATTCCCTTCTCCAGGAGATCTTCCCAACCCAGAGATCAAATGCACACCTCCTGTATTGGCAGGCAGGTTCTTTACCACTGAGCCACCTGGGAAGCAGACAGTCTGTAAGATGGTTCTGGTGATCTCCACCTCCCAGTACTCAGAGCCTTGTGTGAGATTCCCCCTTAAGCAACTTGTCTTTAACCAATAGAATCTGGCAACGTTGAGGGACTTCACTTCGGTGATTAGGTTGCAGAAAATTGAGGCTTCTGTCTTGCTAGTACTCGTTTCTTTCTTGGCTTGCACGCCTTGATGAAGCAAGCTGCCATGGCCCACACAGCCAGGAATTAAAGGCGACCCCCAGGCAACAATCTTCCCGGAACTGAATGCTCCCAACAAAGTAGACCGTGGACGTTGGACTGATATCTTGACTGTAGCCTGGTGAGAGGGTCCTGACCTACAGAAATGGTGAGACAACAAATGTGCATTGTTTGAAGTCACTGAGTTTTAGGGTAATTTGTTATGCAGTAGATAACTACAGGTGACTCTTCAACAACACAGGTTTGAACTGTGTGGATCCACTTAAATGTAGATTTTTTTCAGTAATAAATATTACTGTACTACGTGATTCACAGTTGGTTGACTCCAAGGACGCAGAACCATGAATATGGAGGGACCGCAAATATGGAGGGCTGACTCTAAGTTACACACAGAGTTTCGACACTGTGGGGGTTTGGTGCTCTCAACCCCTGCATTGTTCAAGGGTCAACTGCAATATACTTTCTTTATATAACTTCTGAATTTTTGAATTTTTAGTACTTTATAAAAGTACTGGATTTTAGAGAAATGAATTAATAACTTATCATACAAACCCATGTAAAATAGAAGATCTTATCTAGATTGGCATCCACAAATATCTGAAATCATGTACGTGTTTTATAATTACATCTGTGTCAGAACCATCTAAGGACCCTAACTCAATCTTTTACAGTCAGGCTTCCACCTCCTTCAGGGAAGTGGTGTCCCTAGGGCAGATTTGAATATGTGAGCATGCTTGTATGAATGTGGGGCATGCATGTGTCCCTCACAATTGACACCCCTCCTTTTTAGGCCTAAAGGTGCCTTAGGACAAGGACAATCTCTTGGGCAGAAGCAAAAGTCTCCCCTGTTGGACTGAGAGGCCCCTGAGGAGAGATTCCTCCACACCCACCTCTCCATAACCCTCCTCGAGACTGCCAGCCAGAGCAGACTGAATTCCTCCTCCCAGTGTCTTCCTTCCATCCACCCGCCCCGGCTCCAAGCCCAGAACCCCGCTCAAAAGAGGAGCTCAGACAGTGTGGAAAAGAGGCCACCTGATAACAGGTAACACAAACCCAAGAAATGCATTTCTTTGCCTCAGTTTATTTGTCCTGGTTTTGGTCCAGAGGCCAGGTTCACACTTACCACACAAGAGTCCCCAGGGCCATAGCTTCAGCCTCACTCCCTATACCTTTCACCTGTTCACCCACACATTTTGCAGATGGGGAGACGAGGGCCAGAGGCAACGTCAGTGATCTCCAGGTCACTGCTCACCCATCAGGATCTTGTATCCTCTTGGCTCACAAAAGCAAAGCAGGGAGCTCAGCTACCAAGGCCTTGATTCTCCCTAGAACTCACCTGCTCTCCACCTCACAGAGCCTCTGCTGGAGCCCATCAGCCCCATGCAGTGACATAAGGGGGTATGGCCCAGCATCCTAAGAGCTTCCAGGAGCTGGACTGACACTGCCCACTGCCCACTCTGGAAGGCTGAACTGTGACTCCTCCTGGCCCAGACAGTCTGATTTCAGGGACACAGACCAAATTAATTTGACATCCAGTGTTGCGAAAACCAGAAAGGCACAGCAAGTAGAAACACAGAGAAGGAAGTAAGGTTTTCCCCAACAGCCTTATAACACCTTTCCATTCCTTGCAAGCTTAGAAAGCACATATTCCTTTTCTTTTTTTTTTTTATTGAGGGATAATTGACATATGACATATCAACACAGATTCCTTTTCATCAGAAGTTTAAGTCAATAAGGCTTTCAACAGTTGCTCTACAGTAGAGGGGTGTGATTTGTTTGGAACTGGTGTTTTAGAATTCCTATTCTCCCAGTCTTCTCAGGGTTCTGCCATTGTCATCTTCCATCTCCATCTCCCATGTGCCCAATGGCAGAGTTCAAGCAGGATGGTCCCCTATCTTCTCTGATCTCTCCTCCATGCCTGCCATGGTGTCAATCACCATCCTAGCTCTCTTCCCTGATAGCATTTCTCCACCAATTGCCCTGGCAAAATAGCAGCCAAAAAGCCATGGTAGGCCAGAGCAGCAAATCCACCATCAGGGACAACAGCCTTAGCAGAGCAAGGTCTGGGAGGAGTGAAGGTGAGGGATCAAGAGAGTTAGCCTGAGAAATTCCAAGAGAATGGATCAACCACAACCTTCAGATAAATGAGAGCAGGCTAGCCCTTTCTCCAGGGAGCAGTGGGACCCTGTAGAGACAAAAGGCTAGTGTAGACCACGGGTAACATAAGGTACGGATGGATGCCCTACATATACAATTGAACATACATGCTCCTAATATGCATATCCCATGCACAATGTACCCCTACACATAGGCTGTACACACGAGGGCTCATTCACAAATACCCACCAGAAATCTGCACACTCAAACTCACTCATATGTAAACACATATCTTTTGCATATCTATCTTCACTCATGCACATAGATACACACCATAGGGTACCCATCCATGCATGCATATACAAAGTTACTTCCTCCTACATATATACCATGGGCTTCCCTGGTGGCTCATATGGTACAGAACCCACCTGCCAATGCAGGAGACATAGGTTCAATCCCTGGGTCAGGAAGATCCCTGGGAGAAGGAAATGCAACCCACTCCAATATTCTTACCTGGGAAATCCCATGGACACAGGAGCCTGGTATGCTACAGTCCACAGGGTCACAAAAAAGTAGGACATGACTTAGCAACTAAACAACAACATACATACTATACATACACATATGTACATACTCACACATAACACCACACATACTGATGCACAGGTGCAGATTCACACGTGGCCTGTGCACATCTGCCTACATGTTAGCACTGACATATGCTTCCCTGCACTTATACCAGCAAATGATCTGTACTTTCCTGTGCATAACCACACACATGTCTGCAAATATATACATAAACCCTTGCACCTCTGTACAGAGACACCCTTAGTCTTGGGCCTGGGGCCTGGATGGTACTGCCCTTTGTTGGAGACAGCGGATAAGCTCCTTCCGGTTGTCTAGAATGGTGTCAAAGCTCTCCTGCAGACGGGCCTGCTGGTCAACCAACTGGTGCTGCAGGCCCCGGATCCACTGGAGCAGGGCCAGGCGACGGTACATCACCAAGTGCACATGGTGCTTCTCCTTCTCCTGCTCTTTGTAGCGCTCTTGAGCCTGCAGCTGCTGCACGGCCTGGGCCACCGAGGGCAGAAGGTGGTTTGGAGGGCCGGGAGGGGTCCCACAGGCAGACTCAGGGCTGCAGCTAGGGCTGTCAACGCTCAGGGAGCTGCTGGCATAGCCATTGTCCTCCAGCGGGGAGCAGACTGTGCTGGCACCACCCGTCTTCTCAGGCCCAGCTCCAGGAATCTCTGCCCCCTCCGGTGGGCTGCGGATCTCTCCCTCAGGGAGTCCAGGAGCCTGGAAATCCTGGTTGTCAGAGGGCAACTCGGAGGAGCTCGTCATTAGTACGGGCTCCACTTGGCCTGGCATCCCGTGCCAATTCTCATTGGCATCCTTGGCACTCGTCATGAAGTTGGAGTTGCTGTCTGGTTGAAGTTCGGGTGGACATACTCCAGGAGGTGGGCCCCCCAGGAATTGACCCCCCTCAGCTACCCCTGGCTGGATGGCGAACATCTGGTCTGTAAAGGGGAAGCAGAAGAATGAGTCAGGGCAGGTGAGGGTGGGGTGCCTGAAGTCGAGAGAACCTAGCAACAGCCACAAGGCTGCTCCTTTGCCTTGACTCTGTGAACCCCTCCCTTGGTGGTCGTCGTCTTCCCTCCCTGACTGCCGATTCTCAGCCTCCTCACAGGGTTCTCCCTCAGCCCTGAGGCAAGCTGTCCTCTCCTTGTAGGCACTTCTCCCCAGATGACCTCATCTTCTGCTGGAAGTTCAAGAACTACCATGTGTTGGTGACTCTCGGATCTGTCAGAGTCAGATCCAACTGCTACCGAATCCTGCAACCAACCGTAGGCTCCTCAGATTCTACAGAGCCTGCCCTGCTCTCCCTATTCAGTGTCCTCAGCAAAGCAGGCACACTCTCCAGTCACACCGACTGGAAACTGCGGCGCACACATACACGTGCGCATGTGCATACATCTCCCCTTTCTCTTGGTTTGGGCCATTTCTAACCTGGATTACTGACTGCTAGGACTTTTTCACTGACCTCTCTGCCTCTAATTAAAAATGTAAACTTGTCATGGCTCCTGCCCTAACCTTCTGCTAAATCTCTTCCTGGCCTAAGAGGCTGGCCCCTGCTCACTGCTTCAGACCTGTCTCTTACCACTCTCAACCCCTCCCACCATCCCAAACTGCTCAGAGATCTCAGAACACACCATTATTCTCCTCCCACAATCCCCTTGGCCCAACATATCCTTCCTCTCCCCTTCCCTCCCAGCTCTTCCCTTCTCCACCAGCAGATTCCTTTTCGTATGCTAAGTGAAGTGAAAGCTGCTCAGTCCTGTCCGACTCTTTGTGACCCTATGGACTATACAGTCCATGGAATTCTCCTGGCCAGAATACTGGAATGGGCACCCTTTCCCTTCTCCAGGGGATCTTCCCAACCCAGGGATTGAACCCAGGTCTCCTGCACTGAAGGCAGATTCTTTACCAGCTGAGCCACAAGGGAAGTCTTTGCATGCTAAGATTCGGCCCTAATATCCCCACCTTCCTGAAACCATCCTGGCATTCTCCCCACTGCCCCTATACACACACACAGTTAACTGTGCCTTCCTCTGGATCCTCACTGCTTGGATACATGCTGTCTTATGCCTGTTTGTTTCTTGTCCCTGGCACATAGCTGATGGTCAGTAAATGTCTATTCAACTTGTTTTTATTTCCTCTATCTTGTAATAGCAGCCTACTGGCCCCCCTACTGGACATGGAATTCCTCTCTATAAATCTCCACCATATTCAGGAGCCAGCACAGAACCTGGCGCAGAGCAGGTGGCAGTACATGCTTGCTGAGTGAGTGAGTAGGGCAGTTGGATCTGGGCTGCTGACAGCTCAGGCCTGGAAGAGTTGGGTTGGGTTCCCTCCTCTGCCCAGTGAGGAAGCCTTTCTCCCACTGACAAGCCTCTCTTCTGACCTCACCCCTTTCTTCCATGTTTATTACTATCCCGGGTCCCTGCCTCTATCTTGCTCCATCCTGAGACCCTGGAGAGAGGACACACCACATTATTCTTTCCTTCCCAATAACCAACTTCTCCCCAAATCTGGATTTAAATTGACAAGAAGTTTCTACTGACCATAAATTACTAGGATTAGAAAAACGGAATCGGTAAGAGTAAAGGGGAGTGTCAGTGAATGTGGCAGGGACCCTCCCCACATCCAGTACAGTACTGGGAAGAAGTCCTGGGGGCAACAGTGTAGGGGCAGTCCCTTGGTAACCTACAGACTCCATCCCGCCGTTAAGCAAGGTGCCTGGAGAACGTCCCCGCCCAAACGTTTTCTTTTTTCTAAACTTGGGCGGGGCCGTGAAGCAAGCTGGAAAGAGGTGGGGGTGGTGCTAAGGATCAAGGGGTTCTCAGGGAAGGTAGAATGGGAACCGAGACACCCTGGCATCAGGCTTCTCTCCAAGCTAATCCGCAATGTGTCGGGGGTGGGTGCGGTGGGGCGGGGATGGTGAAGGTCGGGGGGTGGTAAGATGAGCGGAGGCGGCTTCTCTTCCTGCCCAGACTCGCGGGAGAGGGATGCCATCCCCAGGAGACAGAGGATCCAGACCATCCTCCCCTAATCCCCGCCCCTCTTCCACCGGCAAAAGGCAGCTGTGCAGAGGCAGCGACCCCCGCCCCTCGCGGCTGGGGTCCAAACCCGCCCGCTCCGGCCCCGACTCACGGCCTGGAGGCGCCGCCCCGCCCGGCTGGCTCCGGTGGCGAGGTCCCGCGGCCGGAACTGCTCCCTCGGGGCTGGGGGGGTGGTCCTCGGCCTGGGCGTCCCCGCGGGTCGGGTCGTGGGGTGCGGGCTCCCGGGCGCTGCGCCCAGCCCAGGCCCGGACTGCGGAGTCGGGCGGCGTCAGCGCGGCGGGGCGGGGCGGCCTGGCCCACGTGGGCCGGTTCGGTTTTCTGCCGAGCCGCTGGCGGGTCCGAGCGCCGGAACCGCCTCCGTGCCTCCGGCAGCCCGGACCCAGCCTTGCAGGTCCTGTTTAATTTCTCAACTGCATTCACTGGGTCTCCCCGATCGGTTTGCCTCACAGTGACATTTTCAGAATGAAAATCTGATCGTGTCACCACCACCCTCCAGCCTAAAAGCTATCAGTGGCTTCCGCATTGCCGCTTAAATCCTTAAGGCAGCCGCCGCGGGGCTCAGCATCCTGCTCTCGCTCTGGCTTCAGCCTTTGCCCTTGGGTTCTGCAACTGAGCAGCCTCGCGCTCCTTTCTGCCGCACTGTTCCCTCTGCTTAAAATTCTCTCTCCTCTCATATCTCAGATCTCTTCTCAGGTAAATCTTCTCTGACCTCCTAGGCCAGATAGTTTCCCTTATTATATTATCCCACGGCTTTTTTTTTTCTTCACAATTTGAAGTTATATGTTCGTTTTGTGCTTATTTCATTAAAGTCACTTAATGAACAGAGTAATTGCTGACTCTAATGATAAAACCTTCCAATGAACACCCAGGACTGATCTCCTTTAGAATGGACTGTTTGGATCTCCTTGCAGTCCAAGGGACTCTCAAGAGTCTTCTCCAACACCACAGTTCAAAAGCATCAATTCTTCGGATATCAGCTTTCTTGACAGTCCAACTCTCACATCCATACATGACCACTGGAAAAACCAAAGCCTTGACTAGACTGATGCTAAAGCTGAAATTCCAATACTTTGGCCACCTCATGCAAAGAGTTGATTCACTGGAAAAGACTGATGCTGGGAGGGATTGGGGGCGAGACGAGAAGGGGGACAACCAAGAATGAGATGGCTGGATGGCATCACCAACTGATGGGCCTGAGTTTGAGTGAACTCCGGGAGTTGGTGATGGACAGGGAGGCCTGGCGTGCTGTGATTCATGGGGTCGCAAAGAGTCGGACACGACTGAGCGACTGAACTGAACTGAATGATAAAACCAAAAAACACTGGCTGCCCTTAGGGAGAGGCAGCCCCAGAAAGACATTTGTGACAAATTTAGCCTTTAGGGCGAGTGAGCTTCCAGGAGGTCCCTTCCATACCCACAGCTTTACTGAGTAAACCCAGCAATTTGCTTATACCTTTCTCATGCTCCCCCCTCCATGCCACCAATTAAATATGATTCATCTTTCAATCACAATATGTTTAAAAATACCTTGGAAAGGCAGAGGAACCAGAGATCAAATTGCCAGCATTCACTGGATCATAGAGAAAGCAAAGGAATTCCAGAAAAACATCTACCTACCTCTGTTTCATTGACTATGCTAAAGCCTTTGACTGTGTGGATCGTAACAAACTGTGGAAAGCTCTTAAAGAGATGGAAACATCAGACCATCTTAACTGTCTCCTGAGAAACCTTATGTGCATCAAGAAGCGACAGTTAGAACCCTGTATGGAACAACTGATTGGCTCAAGATGGAGAAATCAGTGCAGCAGGGCTGTCTGCTATCACTGTTTGTTTAATTTATATACTGAGCACATCATGAGAAATGCCGGGCTGGATGAGTTACGAGCTGAAATCAAGATAAGTGGGAGAAATATCAACAACCTCACATATACGGATGATACCATGCTAATGGCAGAAAGCGTTGAGGAACTGAGGAGCCTCTGGAGGACAGTAAAGGAGGAGAATGAAAGAGCCGGCTTAAAACTAAATATTAAAAAACTAAGATCATGGCATCCGGCCCCATCACTTCATGGCAAATAGAAGGGGAAAAGGTGGAAGCAGTGACAGATTTCCTCTTCTTGGGCTCTGAAGTCACTGTGGATGGTGACCGCAGCCATGAAATCAGAAGATGATTGCTTCTTGGCAGGAAAGCTCTGACAAACCTAGACAGTGTGTCGAAAAGCAGAGACATTACTCTGCAAACAAAGGTTCGAATAGTCAAGGCTGTGGTCTTCCTGGTGGTCTTGTATGGTTCTGAGAGCTGGACCATAAAGAAGGCAGAGCTCCAAAGAATTGATGCCTTCGAACTGTGGTGCTGGAGAAGACTCTTGAAAGTCCCTGTACAGCAAGGAGATCAAACCAATCAATCTTAAGGGAAACCAACCCTGAATATTCACTGGAAGAACCGATGCTGAAGATGAAGCTCCAGTATTTTGGTCATCTGATGTGAACAGCATCAGACTCATTGGAAAAGTCCCTGATGTTGGGAAAGATTGAAGGCAGAAGGGGAAGAGCGTGTCAGAGGATGAGATGGCTGGATGGCATCACTGATGCAATGGACATGAACTTGGGCAAATTTTGGGAGATAGTGAGGGACAGGGAAGACTGGCGTGCTGCAGTCCATGGAGTCGCGAAGAGTCAGACACAACTGGGTGACTGAACAACAACAGCCAGTGGTCAGGATCTGTGCTTTCACTGCCAAGGGTTCAGATTCCATCCCTGGTTGGAGAACTGAAATCCCATAAGCTGTCCCTGGAGTCCAAAAAGTACCCTTGTCTTTCCCGCTCCCCTTTCTTTTGCTTTTTTTTTTAAAGAGGAATTCTGCAGCCTAGAGAGTTCTCTGGTGGCTCAGATGGTAAAGAATCTGCCTACTATGCAGGAGATCTGGGTTTAGTCCCTGGATCAGGAAGATCTCCTGGAGAAGGAAATAGCAACCCACTCCAGTATTCTTGCCTGGAGGATTCCATGGACAGAGGAGCCTAGCAGGCTGTATAGTCCATGGGCTGGCAAAGAGTCAGATGCAACTGAGTTACCAGAGAGTAAATAGCAAATTAAATCACACCAACAAATCCTATATACAAAATAAGGGAAATACAAAAGAAAAAAATATAATTATGAAAATTCTTATTTTAAGAGGGAAGAGGAAATAAAAAGGAAAGGCAGAAGTAACTAATCTTTGGACACTCCTCCAGCTAAAAATATACACACAGAGACCTCAGCCCCATTTCCACATCAGGTACTGAGGCCTAACTAGCCACCCTTTCCCCTTATCTACTGCAAGTTCCCCTTACCTTCAGTTGGAGTTTTCTTCCTTCTGATGTGACCCAAATCCTCCCTTGTAAAGTCTCTGAGCTTTGGTGGTCTGCAGTGATGCAGGTCTCCCGTGTCATACAGTCACAGCCTTATCTAATTATTTGTTTGGTGAGTCCTGAAAATCTCCTCTTGCCTCTCCTTTGGGCCTGGTCTCTTCCAGCTTTAACTGGGTGGATCTCATGGAAGTTTGAGGAGCCTAGGATTACGACTCCCACTCTAGGTGAGTCAGAGTCCTTCTCTGGGAATTTCTGAAATAAAATTAAAGGAAGGCAAGGCAAGGAAAATGTGAGCCTAGGGCCACAACAGTCACATTCCTTGCCAAATAGAAGTCAGTCTATTTGTAGGAGAAAGTAGTCTGCATGTCTGTGACATGCAGACACAGAAAGACAGAAGTCCTGGTTAATAGTCCTGTCCTTGTTTCCTGAGGCCTTGGTATACCTTGCAACAAGGCCTTTATTTTTCCAAGCCTGACTCGAGGGGAATTTCTCTGACTGGCAATTGAAAGAATCTTGATTAATACAAGAGTACAGTGTGGTCCCCTGGGTCCCACTCAGGTACCTCTCAGCCTTCATTAAGTAGTAGCAACTCTATTTCCCCTTAATAGTCCTTATCAGTCAAGCCTACAGTGTGACCTCCTTTCTCCTATTCCTCTAGTATTATGAGGAGCCCAAAATGCAGAGGAATCATCTTTGCATTCCCTGGTTAGAAACATTCCTCCCTAGATGCTAAAACCTCCCGAACTGCAGACAGGAGGCAGACTCTGAGAAAGTCGTTAGGTACAATCACATAATGTGCCACACCTACCTCTACCTCTTCCTATGTATTCTGACTACAAAAAAAATAATAATTATATACCAATTGTTTATTTAAGACCTCTATTACACTCAGCATGCAGTAACCGGACAGAGCTGAGTCATCAGTTGGTCACTCCATTGTTCTATAAAGTTGGTTATTTCTAAATAAAAATACCTGACAAGTGAATTCCAAGGGCATCTCTTTCCTTAGCCATGGATCACGTTGGGTGGGATACTCTAACAGTGTATAATTAATGAAGTAAGTGCTCTGACAGTGGTCCTGGCAACTCCAGGATTTTCAGACAGTTGGAAGCCTGGAGAACAAAAACCCCTCCAGGAGGGAAGGGGAGTCCATGACTACAGAAAAGCAGATACATAGACGTCTGTTATGGGCTTCCCTGGTGGCTTAGCAGTAAAGAATCCGTCTGAAATAGAGGAGATGTGGGTTCAATCCCTGGGTGGGGAGGATGCCCCAGAGAAGGAAATGGCAACCCCCTCCAGTATTCTTGCCTGGGAAATCCCATGGACAGAGGAGCCTGGTGGGCTACAGTCCACGAGGCTGCAAGAGTTGGACACGACTGAGAGTCTAAACTACCACCACCAGTTGTCTGTTCTTCAGTTACCAGAGACTTCCTTGGTCAGGCTGCCAGGGAATCAGTCTCCCCAGGTGAAGGGGTGTCTGTGGCTGTGTCCACCCAGCTACAGAGGTTGCAGGGACTTAACCTGCAGGGACACAGAAATCACCCGAGATGGACAGACCCAGCCTGAACAGGGCTCTGTAGCAGGCCAGCCCATCATGAAGATCCAGCAGTGGCAGTGAACCGATATCTTGGTGAGCAGACAGATATCAGAGCTAAGATTGTCTAGCAAGGAGTAACCAGATCCAGGCCCAAGGGGCCGGGGATGTCAGCCAAGGAGACAGGGAACATGAGAGGAATTTCTACTTCAGGTAATAGAATCAACATGAGTTCCTCTCTAGGTGGGTACTTTCTCAATGTCAGTACTCCTGGAAGAAAGAGATGGATAGGATCAAAGTGTTTCAGTCTCAAGGACCTTGCCCCTTCCCATCCATTCACTCACAGTCAGCACCCAGTTACCTGCTTTGTGCCAGGGAATGAATCAATGCAGAATCAGGACTGGTGGTGGCCCCGGACAGCACTGTGTTTAGAAAGGGAAATAGAAAAGAGCGGGCTATCCAATGTGACAGATTCTGCAACAGAGCTGGAAGACAAAATTAATGAGCCCAAAAGAGGGTAAGGAAAGGCTTCACAGAGGTAATATTTGAAGGCCTTGAAGGATAAATCGAAGCTCACCAAGAGAAAGTAAGTGAAGGCAGAGGAAACCGAATGCAGAGTGTGAGTTCAGATAACACAGAGGAGGTCAGTGTGGCTGGAGCTTGAGGGGTGAATGGAGCCGGGAGACGAGGCTGAAGGATAAATCTGGCCCAGTTGTGAAGGGCCTTGACCACCATTCCAGGGACCTTGGGCTTCATCTTGTGGATGGCAGGAAGGTAGATGAGGAAGCTCCAAAGATTCCACATCGATATAAAGCACTGGCATCTAATCTTGGGGGATAAGCTATTAGGCTGGCCAATGAGTTCGTTCAGGGTTTTCCATTACACTGTGTGGAAAAGCCTGAACGAACTTTCTGGCCAACCCAATACACTGTGACCTGTTTTCTTTTTTCCTGAGCGCACATTCTCTGTTAACTTCCCACATGGCTTTGGGAACTTGGGCAAATCAAAGCATTTTAACCTTTTTAGGCTAAATAAAGATAAGATGCCTTGAACACTGTTAAATAACATTAAGATTATGAACATTGTTACTTGGGCTCCTAAGGCCAGGCACAGCCCTGGAGGACCTTTGAAGTACGAAAGAGCCCTTAAGGCGGGTAGAAAAACAGTTCCTCAGAATTAGCTCATCTCAGGAAAGGAAGGCCTAGGAAGCCGGTGACCTAGTTGTTTTCTTCATTCATTTCTCCACCACCTCTTAAAGGCAAAGTGCCATTCTAGTCTAGCCAAAAACTGCTGTGTGATCACCTTAGGTAAGACATGTCCAGGGGCTTCCCTGGTGCCTCAGTCGGTAAAGAAGACACAGGAGACGTGGGTGTGATCCTGGGTTGGGATGATCCCCTGAAGGAGGAAATGGCAACCCACTCCAGTATTGTTGCCTGGAGAATTCCACGCACAGAGGAGGTCCACGAGGTCCGTGGGGTCGCAAAGAGCTAGATACAACTGAACACCTGAGCATGCACCACAAGACAAGTGCGGTCTCCAGCCCCGCATGGCTGTTTTCTCAGCTGCACAATGAGGAGGGAGCACATCGAATATGAAGTTTTGAGGCTTTTTTAAAAAGTCTTAGAATCATCCTTTTCTAACAAAATCTTTGTCATATACCCAGTTCGAGAACTCTCCTACCCTGAACCCTCCACCCTGCACAGCTCCTGACAGGCCTCCCAGGAAGCTTTTAAAGCTCAGCGTTGGTGGTGTTGTTCAGTTGACCAGTTGTATCTGACTCTTTACAACCCCATGGACTGCAGCACGCCAGGCCTCCCTGTCCCCCACTGTCTCCCAGAGTTTGCCCAAGTTCATGTTCATTGCATTGGTGATGCCATCCAGCTGTCTCATCATCTGAAGCCCTCTTCTTCTGCCCTTGATCTTTCCCAGCATCAGGGACTTTTCCAATGAGTCGTCTGTTCACATTGCTGCTAAGTCGCTTCAGTCGTGTCCGACTCTGTACGACCTCATGGACGGCAGCCCACCAGGCTCCGCCGTCCCTGGGATTCTCCAGGCAAGAACACTGGAGTGAGTTGCCATTTCCTTCTCCAGGGCATGAAAGTGAAAAGTGAGAGTGAAGTCATTTAGATGACCAAAATACTGGAGATTCAGCTTCAGCATCAGTCCTTCCAGTGAATATTCAGAGTTGATCTCAGTGGGGCAGTTCCAAATCCAGTGCTTCACAGGAACCTAGCAGATGGGTTTGTTGACCACCCCCACCACCCACATCCTCTCTTCTGACCCTGAAGGGAAAAAGGAGAAACTTAGGGGTGTTTTGGAGGTGCTGGAAGCATGAAAGGTAGTATAGATGCTTTCTCCTCTATCCACCCAAGTGGTAAGTTGCCTCTCTTCCACCAGGAGCCCAGATAGGCCAAACCCAAGGTCCCAGAGCCCACAGCAGAAAGAGTGAGGAATAGAAGCTGATCTGTAGGGGCAATGAGAGAAGGGAGTATCTGTTCCACCTCCTTCCAGCAGCTGCCTCCATAATCCCCAGCCCTCTCCCCAACCCCAGCCTCTGGCCGCCCACCTCTCCTCCACCCACCCATTCATCAGTAGGAGGGCACAGTATCAGCACAGCCTTTCAGGGCCTGACAGGTCCTTTCTGGGTGTCCCCCACATGTAACCACTTAACCTCCAGCACAAAGGGCCAGGCTGAATGGGCCTGGAGCCGGTGGCTCGTGCAAAGGGGGAGGCCTCAATAGGATTTGGGGAGCTGGGTGTATAAAGCGCTCTGCTCCAGCAGCCCTCAATGGAGAGGCTGGAGTCGGGGCATGTGCCGAGGGGAGGAGCCCGGCAGCTGCATCCCGCCCCTGAACAATGATTTATTCATTCTCCTGGCACACACAGAGAAAACAGGCTGGGGGAAACGTGGCCCCACAAATCGCCCTTGGCCTCAGCTGACTCCCACTGCAGTCAGGCAATCACTGTGCCCCCTCCCACTTGCAGTCTAAAGTCTGGAAGTAGCCTGAAGAGGCCGTTAGTAGCCTGAAGGTCTCCGTGCTTTTGGAATAGGTTCCACTCAATCTCACTCTCGGATAGCTCCCTTATCAGGTTTTCCTCATGCCCATTTCACAGCCAGAAAATCTCTTGCAAGAAAAAAAAAAAACACAAACCATAGCTTGGACTGTCTCAGAACTGCCCCAGGGGAAGGGCTGAGAAAGAAGTTGGGGAGCTCAGCCTGGAAAATAACTGCCCAATAATGGGAATGCAATAAAAGCTTGCTGATGTATAATGGCACCCTCTAGCCACATCTGGCTCCAATTCCTGGAAGAATCTTTGGAAGAACTTTGGGAAATAGGGAAGTGAATGAAGGCAGGTAAGCAAAGATGCTAAAACTAGCAGCTTAAAAAAAAAAGTCAAGTGGGTGGTTTCAAGAAGCTAAATTGTGACAAGAATAAATTTGCTTTTGCCCTCTCACCTCCATAGCTCATGTCACCAGAGTCAGTTCACACAGAAAAATCATCATAATAAATAAAACAAAAAAAATCAATAATGTGAGCAGAACAGGGAGAACCAGATTGAAGTGACCATCTTCAGACTGGCCCCTGGGCTCCCTGGCCCCAAGCTCATAATTACCTTGTCACACAGAAAACAAATCTGTTGTGGATGGTGAGTGTGGCGAGGTGGGAGATCCTGGACAAGGAGGTTGCTAGCTGCGGGGGAAGGGATCCACACTGTAAAGACAAATTTGCCTTGGCAGTGGGGTGGGAGGGGCTCGTGCCAAGACTGACAAAAGTAAGGCTCAGACAGTTGCCCAAAGTTGTCTTCCCTTAGCAGGGTGGGCATATGGAGGGAGGTCATCTTGCCTTATACTGAATGGGGGGTGGGGAGGGGGTGTAGTTGGAGGGGGATGAGGGAAGACCCCAAGCCCACTCCACTGAGCCTCAGGACAGGTTGCTATGCTGCTGCTGCCCTCTGGTGGATATAGTCATAAAAGGCTGCAGGGACACCTCCAACGCTGGAAACTGCAAAGACGTCTCTGTCCTTTCCTGTCCTAAAGCCTTGGCCACAGGACTAGCACAGTCATGGGCTGGATTCCTCAGAAGACAGACTCAGACAGTTTAGGATGCAGGTAGTTACTAGGAAGTGCCCTTGGGATCAATGTCTGTGGAAGGGAGGGGCCAGCAGCTGAGCTGCCATACAGGTCCATGATAGAGGCTCAGTCAACCCCTCAGGGAGCTCTGAAGCAAGAATGGGCCCTTTAGAATTGTCCTGAAATGAGCCAACATGGCCAGGGCTTTACACTTTTGTCATTGCTAGATGTGGGCTGTGCGGGAAAGGGATGTGAGTGTTGGGTGAGATGTCTTCTGAAACTGAGGCATTCTCCTGATGAAAGGCTGTCTGCAGCCAGGCCAGCAAGGCCTTCATTAAAGGGGATGGGATGGTACATCATGGGGTCTACCCCACACACTACAGAAACTCTATAAACACGTGTCGAATGAATGGCAGGGTTAGATCGTGCCTCAGGCTCCAGGCTCCACAGGACCGCCCCCAAGCCTGTTATTCAAGCTCTTACACACTGACCTTTGGAAATGGTCAAGGGAGTCTTAATGCTCTGCTTCATGGATTCATTCATTCAACAAGCACTCATTGAGGTTTCCTAGGTGCTGGGCTTGGAGGCAGACGCTTTACAAATTTCTCAAATCTTAATCCTCACAACTGCGGAGCTAGTATTAACTCAGATTATACAGATCAAGTTATTAAGTGGCTTTCACAGTCCAGTGACGCTTTGAAAAATGACCGCTACAATGGGACAAGTGCTCTTGCTGCTGCCAAAGATTCTTCAGGCCGGAAAGGATCTTGGCTGTTGTGCGTGTGCACGTGTGCCTGCAAAAAGAGGAGTCTACGCTTTCAGACAGAACGTCTCCTCTGTTGCAGCCTAGAGTCATGCCTCCAGAGCCTCCTACTTCAGCTTCTCCCTGATAATGTTGCCCTATACTGCTGCTTATAACAAAAAAAGCTTTAAAAATTCCTAGTGCAACTGGAGAAGGAAATGGCAACCCACTCCAGTATTCTTGCCTGGAGAATCCCAGGGACGGGAGCCTGGTGGGCTGCCGTCTATGGGGTCGCACAGAGTCGGACACGACTGACGTGACTTAGCAGCAGCAGCAGCAGCAGTTGCAACTACAGAACTAATTCCCTCCCCAGACATTCAATGGACAGACAAGCCTCAACTCCCAGTGTCCTTTTTTTCTTCAATATGTATTTATTTGGCTGCACTGGGTCTTAGTTGTGGCATGCTTTTAGTTTGGATATGTAGGATCTAGTTCCTTGACCAGGAATCAAACCTAGGCCCCCTGAATTGGGAGCGCCGAGTCTTAACCACTGGACCACCAGGGAAGTCCCCCCTCTAGTGTTCTTTGGCCATATAATCATCAGAAAGTTATGAAAGGGTAAATTCTTCCCCTAATGTCTAACTTCCATCCCTGCTATGATCGTTTTGGGATGCTAACATTGAAGGGACAAGAGGTAGACCAGAAACCTCTCTGTACCTGAAATTCTGACTAACCCAGTGGATCTGTGGGAGGAGGCGAGGGCAGGAGAGCTAGAGAAAGCTGTCAGCCGCTGTTCTGCTACAGCCCTGACATGTTCTCATCCTTGGCCAATTAAACCTTTCCACACTCCCAGCCACCAACGTCAAGGTTTCAGTTTTCTCATTTAGTTTGTAATCATAAAGAACTTGAAGAAAAAAAAGAGGGAGGAGGAGAGCTTAGATGTGATGGAGCAATTTCTGGGTCTGACTGCTGAGACATAAAGTACTCTCAATACTCCTCACCCCCTCCCAAACACACACACACACACACATTCACACGCCTTTCCTCCTGGGCCCTCAGAACCTAATTTTTCACGTTTGGAAAACCCAGATGATTTTTGCCTGGGTCCATCTGGTTTTCCAAATAACCTGTCTTTTTGATAAATAACATAAGTTAAATTAGACAAGACAAACAAAGAGAGGGGTGGGCAGTCAGTTTTTTCCTTCATTCAGCCTCTGAGAAGAAAAAGAGAGGAGGACTGAAAAAGCTACAGGACTCTCCCAGTCCTGCTGCAGCACCCCCCACCCCTCGGACTGGGGCCAGTGAGTCTCCGGCCAGGAGCTGGGAGCTGCCTCTTCACCCCCACCTCTACCCCACCAGCCATCAAGAATACCAGATCGCGGTTCCTTCTAAAGCGAAGGGGAAGAACCCCAGTGTCCAGCCCCACCGCTTCCTCCAATCACCCTTAGGCTGAAGCTCCTTCAAACTCCCTTTTCCCATTATGTATCCCACCCCAGGGAAGAACTGGATCAATAAACTGAAAATGAAAAACCTTTCAGGTGAGAGAAGAGCGGGGAGAAAGAGGGGATGGGAAGGACGTGGGTAGTGCAGACCAAGATGGTACAACCACGAGGGTCAGGGATCTGGCATCTGGGTCTCAAAAGGTACACCGAGGTGACACCGGCTGTACACAAAGCCGCGCCTGTTTCCCCAGCTCACTGAGGCTCCAGGCACACAAGCAGACCTCCAGCCTGACCCCTCTCAGGAGGCCCAGCGCAGAGCGAGGCAGCGCTGGGCCTGGGCTAGGCCCGTGGGCTGGCAGTTGCGGAGCTTTGGCAAGACTTGGCTTCTCCTTCCCACTCAGCTAGACCATAAGGAGCCCCACCTCCCCCTCGACAGTGGGCCAGCCAGCATGAACACAGCCTCTTAAACGGGCTCACTCACCTCACGTTAATTGTACCTATGATCCCAACCATAATCCTGGGAGCTAAACCAGGCCAGTTCACTTTAGCTTCCTTTTCCAGCTGAGGAAAATTTCAGAATGACTTATTCCAGGGTCATGCCACGTGTAAGCTGCAGAGGAAGGAGTTAAGATCTCACACAACAACCACCTCTATCTATTCTATCCCACATTAGAAAGCATCCTTGCGGGCCATTCAGCTCCTGGCTCTTCACCATGAGCTCTTCCAGCCTTCAGATCCTTCATTGCTCAACACATTTTTATTAATAATGCTATGTGCCAGGCATGGTGCTACCTGAAACGTACATTTTTTTTAAACACAATATATATGATCTCTGCTTTCACAGAATTTAGTCTAATGTGGAAAGCAGATCTAAACAAACATTCAAGTGGTAAACTGTGAAAAAAGACCCAAAAGAAAAAAAAAAACCACAAACAGGAAACAGAGGTAACCTAATTAAGAAAGAGGTGGTAGTGGAAGCATCTCTGAAGAAGTTAGAGTTAAGCTAGCAGTAGACAGCGGAGAAGGCAATGGCAAGCCACTCCAGTACTGTTGCCTAGAAAATCCCATGGATGGAGGAGCCTGGTGGGCTGCAGTCCGTGGGGTCGCTAAGGGTCGGACACGACTGAACGACTTCACTTTCACTTTCACTTTCACACATTGGAGAAGGAAATGGCAACCCACTCCAGTGTTCTTGCCTGGAGAATCCCAGGGACGGGGGAGCCTGGTGGGCTTCCGTCTGTGGGGTCACACAGAGTTGGACACGACTGAAGTGACTTAGCAGCAGCAGCAGCAGCAGTAGACAGAGGAGGGTGGCAACAAGGACCTATTTTTCAGCCTCTGGAACTCTGCTCAATGCTATGTGGCAGCCTGGATGGGAAGGGAGTCTAGGGGAGAATGGATACATGTATATGTTTGGCCGAGTCCCTTTGCGTGCGTGTATGCGCAGTCGCTTCAGTCATGTCCAGCTCTTTGCGACCCCATGGACCGTAGCTGCCAGGTTCTTCTGTCCATGGGGATTCTCCAGGCAAGAATACTGGAGTGGGTTGCCATGTCCTCCTTCCCAACCCAGGGATCAAATTGGTGTCTCTTGTCTCCTGTATTGGCAGGCGGGTTCTTTACCACTACTGCCACCTGAGTCCATTTACTGTTCACCTGAAACTACCACAACACTGTTCATCAGCTATACCCCAATGCAAGAAAAAAGTTAAAAAAAAAAAAAGACAGTGGAGAAAAGATCATTCCAGGAAAATGGAAGGATACTTAGGAAGCCCCTGAAGCTGAGTGTAATGTGACTGGAGGGTGGGAGGCACGGTTATGTCATGGAGGGTCTTGTAGGCCATGGGGAGCTTGAACTTAATTCTGAATGCATTGGAAGACACAGAAAGGTTTTCAGTGAGGGATGGGCATCCTCTAATTTAATTATATAAATGTTGCCCTTTGGCCGCTGTGCAGATTGGACGGAAAGGAGGCAAAAATGTGAGTGGGGAGATCAGGAGGCTGCTGCCAACAGCTGATAAGAAATTATGGAATCTTGGGTCAGGGCATTGGCTATAGAGGTGATTCAAGATGTAGTGTGAAAGTAGAAATAACAGGACTTAGAGATGGTTTGATTATGGGAGTAAGGAAGGCGGGGTCGAGAACGTCCTTCAGGTTTCCAGCCTGAGTGCCTGGGTATGTGGAGGTCTCCTCTACTGAAATGGAAAACACATGAGGAAGAGCAGGATTTTAGAGAAGGAAGATCACATTTTTAAAGATGTTAAGTTTGAGATGCTTATGAGACCACAGGCCTTTGAGGAGTGGTCCACAAAACATGATGCAGTTGTGATATTGACAAATCCATATGCTTGAAGAGTAGCGCCGGACATAATGCATCCACACACATCTTCCAACAAGCCCCACAGCAACTCTGAGACAGGCATGAATGGCTATTTTTGTTTGACAGACATAAATGGTGGCTCTGAAAGGGACAGTCTTTTTCATTCAACATTTACTGGGCAATACCGCATTCCAGGTCCCATGCCAGGCAGTGAGCAGGACACAAAGCTGGAAGACACAGTCCGTCTCAGGAATGCAATAATCAGACTATCACAATAAAGTGAAAGTCGCCCAGTCGTGTCCGACCCTTTGCGACCCCATGGAATTCTCTAGGCCAGAATACTGGAGTGGGTAACCGTTCCTTTCTCCTGGGGATCTTCCCAACTCAGGGGTTGAACCCAGGTCTGCTGCATTATAGGCGGATTTACCAGCTGAGCCACCAAGATCACAATATTCCTCCCTCCCCCATATTCCTCCCCCAAATACATTCCCCTGTTCTTCAGTGTACAAACCTCAGGAGAGGAAGCCCCAAAAGTTATGATAAACCTCTGGGAGATAAAACCCCAAGACACTCACTCTGAGCCATTAGTCTCAAAGCTGGGTGAAGTTTGTAGAGAGGCAGTTGAGAATTTGCCCAAGAAATTCTGAGCACCTTGTCTCCACCGCACTCGGGTGAGTATAACCTGATGCTTTATGGAAGAGACTCTAGTATGGTTTGTGCGGCTGTGGACTGAATTAATATCAGGAACCTGTTTAAATCAAGTAAGGACCATTGTTCCTATCCCAGGATGTGCAACACGAAGTAAGACACTGAGCACCCCAATCTCCCAGACGCACAGGCTCTCATCTCTCCAAGTATGCAATTTCCAAGCCAGTGAAGATGAGTCCTAGCAGGAGCCACAGCACAGGCCCTGGGCTGTGCTGTTTTATTAGAAGGGAGCTGAAGCTGATGGCTCAGTGCTCCGGGCACAGGGCATGTGGTCAGGTCACCACTTTCTACTTCAGTCATACCAGGGTCAAAGCTTATCTTGCCTTTTGACAGCTATACTGGCATGGAGAAAAGTAACAGAGAACTTAAGCTTCAACTTTTCTGTCTCCAAAGAGTGCTTTCTTTTTGGAGCTTAGAATAGAAACCCCTTGCTCCCTAGATTTCTCAGGCACTGATTTTCTTATCCTTAGTGGTCAACTCCAAAATCCTCTTCTCCATCTCTCCCCATCAGAAAAGGATATGGGAAAGGAAGAGGGGAGAAATATCCAGCCCGTGCCCCTAGTTCTGTGTTGCCCAGCAAGGGCTGCCAAGCCTTGGGCACTGTTTAGAGCACTCAAAGGGAGGGGCAATGATGATCACCTTGGACCCACAGTTGTCAATCCAACGGCAGGGCAATGATGATCACCTTGACCCACAGCTGTCACTCAAAGGGAGGGGCAATGATGATCACCTTGGACACACAGCTGTCAATCAGAGGGCTGTAATATATATGTAAACTCTCATCCCTGAACACCCAGACCACTTGGTAAGCTAACGTGATCAATTCACTGGCGTTGAAAAGACATTGAGGGGACAACAGCAGTAGCCTCTCACACCAGGCCCAGAGACGCCTTTCCTGGGAGAGAGATACCCTAAAAACCAAAATGCTCAACATTAGACAGGTTCTGACCTAAGAACGAGCGTTTAGTCTGGACACCAAATGGTGCCTTTAAGGCACTGGATTTATTGAAAAACTACATACATATTAAAACATATTTATATACATTTTCTCTGTTACAAGATTATAAATATACAAATGCAAATTCCATCAAAGTCAGCATCTTGTATATTAAAAACAACTGTAGAAAACCTGTATCCTAGTTCCATCAGTTAAATTGGTATTCCTCAACTGCCAGTTAAAAACAACTGCCACAGCTCACCCAGCTTCCCAAGTCCAGCTCATGTCAGTGAAACCACAGTGTTTACATGGGACGTTTTTCCAAGGAAGCAGTGACATTTGGTTCCGAGGGGGGAAAAATATGTTTAAAATTCTGAGAGCCTCATGGTGGTTCGGAGAAAACTGGGACTGGTGGCAATCCTAACAACATTTTGATGAAACTCCACGATGGTCTTCTCTCAAACTAAGTAATGAAGTTATTACTTCATTGTCCTCTGACTGGTCAGGGCAACGTACTCAACCCAGTTGAATGCAATAAATAAGGACTGTATATAATTCTTCGGTCAGAATGAGAAGGAAGGTCCTTGAGCAACAGTGTTTCAAATGGAAAATTTAGGTCCTAGAAGAGAGGTCTCTGCTCCACGGGAATAACTAATGTGGGTGGCCACCAGGTATACCCTTCTATCTTCATCCTCATACCATACTGGTACTTGGGTACCAGTTTGAGTCCTTATTATAAAGGAAGCAAAGGTGAACTGGAAATTTGAGACTGCCTTGGGAAGGGCCAGAAAGGAAAATGGAAGGGGCATGACTTATAAAATAGCCCATCTGTCGATTCTTAGGTCCTCTAAGAAGTCTCTCTTTCACTGAGTCCTGGTCACCATCCTGCACATCGCAGGGGTGTGAAGGCATCATCTCAGTTTCAATATTCACTGCTTTCTGTAATTTTCTGTTCTGTCACACCTTTTCTTCCTCCAACTACCCCTTTCACCAAAAGGAATCAATCCAGGAAGTTGCTAGGGTAAAATGTCAAATATTTAATGGAGGACACCCAGGTATCCCATAAGTTGCTGTTGTAAACACTACAGAATTGTTAGTGGCCAACCCAGAAAGTAATACAAGGAAAGAGATGTCCAGAGCCACATGGTGGAAAGAACTGGAATCTGTGTCCTCAATCTTAATGCACTGATTGTGCAGGAAGTGGGGATCTTCCACGTGAGCATCAATTCCAGCCTTCAGTGCCAGATACTTCTCAACGGAGTCCCAACAGAGGTGCTGGCGCCCTCACAGTGTTAGCTTTCCAAGTAACGGAAGATGCTTTGCTTCAATTCTGAAGTACTATCATCTGTTTTGAGGCGCTTAGGTGAAGTGGATGTCACTAAAGATGGACCCCTTCTCCGTACCTACAGAGCAAAGAGACAAGAATCAACTCAAGACCTTTGTACAGGCTGTGGTTCACTCATACTTAGCTTCAATTAGCTCTTAAGCAGCTCATAGTTAAATCATGGATAATTAGGAGAAAAAGAAACTGAAAATTTCCAGGCAAGTCTCACAGCTGATTATACTTACTGGGGATAGCACTCCCCTTGTACCTTATTGGGAATGCAAGATTAACACTACAGCATAAATCTTTAAGCCAGAAATACATATATATTTTCAATCCAATTCAATTCACTCATTCATTCACTCTGCTTTGGAGAGTCACCAGATCAGCTCTCAAATTCCCTACCCGAGGCTCAGATGATTCCTTTGCTGCCTCAGCCTTGACAGGAGAAAGTGTATGGAAGACAAAGTTTCGAGAATTTCGGGGAGCACTGGGGTTGAGGTCAGAGAGGGCAGCCAGTTTCTGAAGCACAGCTTTGGGCTGGTTGAGCAGTGAGCCTATCTTCAGCTGAGGAAAGAAGAGTCATTTGGTATCAAATTCCAAGCGCCAAAAAGGAGAAGCCAGCTCCTCCCTGCACCTGCCAGGTGTGGAGGGGACACATTCCCACCCTGCTCAAATGGAAAAGAAACAGCAGGCTCCTCTGACACCTACTTCCATTTCTCACAGCCACCTCCCTCCTGCAATGACAGAGCATTCCCTTAACCTGACTGAGGCCTTTGTAACATTGCAAATCATGACTTCAGGCGAACAAGGTCCCCAACCAACCTGGTTGTCACTTCCTGGTTTGATGGCTTCAAAAGGATTTCTGAATAAAGACTTTGATTCTTGAATAACCACAGTGTGAGTGACTGAAAAGAAAAGACAGAGAGGCCTGCTCTGGGCAAAACTGGGTAGAATTACTTTTAAATCTAAACAAACTAACAGGCCCTTAACTAAACTAATAAACTGAGGCCACAGGAACTCTGCTTATTTTATAATCATGATTTGAAAGTATAATAAGTGGTTAAGACAGACAATTCAGTTAAACTTACTGTCTAATTAACAGTAATAATAAGAAAAAACAACAGTGGCAAGACAAATTCCAGCTCTAACACTTAGGTATATAATCTTGGGCGACTAAACAAAGAAGCCAGAATTCACTCCTCTGAGCTGCCTTACAGGGATTCCCAAGTGGCGCTAGTGGTAAAGAACCCGCCTGCCAATGCAGGAGACAAGAGATGCGGGTTTGATCCCTGCGTTGGGAAGATCCTCTGGAGGAGGGCATAGGAACCCACTCCAGTATTCTTGCCTGGAGAATCCCATGGACAGAGGAGCCTGGTGGGCTACAGTCCACGGGGTCACAAAGAGCTAGACACGAATGAAGCAACTGAGCACACACACATGCAGGAGCTGCCTTAGAACATAAAGCAAAACCAGCTAGATACCCTCTCCACTACAATAGCTACTGTCCAATAGAATTAGATTGAAAGAATACTGTCTCTCCCCATCTGAGGGGCCCCTTTAAGATAATATTAGACACAGGTCCATGACTGAGCTGCAACAGCCTCTGAAGGCTGCAGTCACCTCCAAAGCTCCAGCACCAACAATCCGGGGGGACAGCCCCTGTGAAGGACTAAGAGCTCACCGTTCTTCTGCAGAGCTTTGGCTGTAACCTTCTTGGCCAGCATCATAAACTGACTGTCTTCCCCAATCTCTTCTTCATCTTCAGCTGCAATCTTCCCCTGCTGTGCCTGAAAATAAAAATCAGACAGCATTAACAGAAGCCCACGGTTCCCCCGAAGACCCAAAGAATTAGCATAGCCTGGAAGCTAGAGTACTTGGGATAGCATTTGTTTTCCTTTTTGCTACCCTCTGTTGCTTCAGACAAAAAAAAAAGTATTTTGGACAAAAACATGAATAGAATTGGCCGTGGTAATCTTTTCAAAGCACAAAAGAAAATTTAAGGATTAAAAGGGATACACCGCCCAAGGTTTTGACAACTATCATGACAAGCTGGGTGACTGAGATGACCCTCATATCTAGGGTTGGAATAGGCGAATGTCTTGCAGGCTTCCTACATGGTCCCGAAGCCACTGCTCTCGTTCAATTCGCTCCTTTCTCCATCTGGCTTCCGTCTCGTCAAGCTGTTCTTCAATCTGATCGTCATCAGAGTCTCTGTGGAACAAGTCCATCTGGGAAGCATCATCTAAAGCAAAGAGTTAAGGCTATTAGCATTCTGCAGTCCCCACAAGAGAGGGTGTCTCGACAGACACTAATGAACCCTGTTCATTTACAATATACTGACACAAACTTTTCCCATCCACTAATGGAAAATAAAGGTCAAGGCCAGGTCCTTCACTGCTGCTGCTGCTGAGTCACTTCAGTCGTGTCCGACTCTGTGTGACCCCATAGACGGCAGCCCACCAGGCTTCCCCGTCCCTGGGACTCTCCAGGCAAGAACACTGGAGTGGGTTGCCATTTCCTTCTCCTAGGTCCTTCACAACTGTCTGCTATACTTTTGAACTCCTCTTGCTGGCTTAAACTGAACAAACATGGACCTTGTACCATTTGCTTCTAAAGGCAATGATCAAGATACCTATGTTTTTCCATCGGAATCTCCTCATTCGTCCAGGACCATCGCTGTGCAGGTCCCCATCAGCAAGGTACCTTTCTTGGTACAAACGCAGCTGGCGCTTATCATCATCTAACATTGTTTTCCTACGACAGGAGAAATACGGTGTTCAAAACCAGGACCACTCTGGCTGGTTATAGGGCCTGCCTTAAGATGCACCCCACTGCTCAGAAGGGCTTGTTGGGATACTGACATGTGTATTTTCTTGACTTGACTCTGCAGTTCCTCATCAGAAGGAAGTACTTCATCAATTACATCCTCTTCATATTCATCAAGCTCTTCCCCATCATACTCATCTTCACTTCCCACGTCACTCCCTGACACCTCTGCCTCGTCCTCCAGGTATTTCTTTAATCTCCTGGAAAACAATATTGAAAACTGGAAAATACAACAATGAATATACGCACAGTAATGAGAAAAGCAGAACACACAGCCATCTCTAATAACAAGCATAAATTAATAATAATAATATAAGCCTGTTATTTAATATATACTTTTTGCCAATAACTGTGCTTTGGGGCATTATTGCATTATCTCAGGAAGGGGTATTATTATTGTTCCCTTTGATTTATAGCTGAAGGACCTGAAACTCAGAGAGTAAACAACTTACTGATGGCCACACAGCTGGGAGGCAGCAGAGTCTGGATTCAACCTAGATTGGTGACTCTAAAGCCAGAACTCTCAATTTCCTCTATATATTTGAGACATACCTGTCTGAAGATTCATACTATTTTGTTTTGTATTTAAGCTTACCAGCTTCAGGAGATAGACTAGAGATAGTATTGTATGGAAAGGTAATAGACTGAGGTCTTCCTATACAGCCTGCCAAATCTTGACCCACAAGTTACAGGTACGACTGAGGCTCATTTGTTGCTGTTCAGTCACTCAGTCATGTCCAATTCTTTGTGACCCCATGGACTGCAGTGCACCAGGCTTCCCTGTTCTTTACTGTCTCCGGGGAATTGCTCAGATTCATGTCCACTGAGTCAGTGATGCCATCCAACCATCTCATCCTCTGTCGTCCCCGCCTCTTCTTGCCTTCAATCTTTCCCAGCATCACAGTCTTTTTCAATGAGACAGCTGCTCACATCAGGTGGCCTAAGTATTGGAGCTTCAGCTTTAGCATCAGTCCTTCCAGTGACTATTCAGGCTCAGTTAGTGGTAATAAAACCACCACAAGTTAGTTTTTCTGACTTAGGGTCATACTGAAAACAAATCTGCTGTTACCTTGAGTTCAAACTGCTGTTATCTTTTGCTGAGAATGGCAGAAGCTTGATGGCTTTCTGAAAGGTGATTTTTATCAAAGACTTGCATTATTATTTTAAAGCTGAGTTTCTCTAAATCCTAGGGTTCCTGAGGAATTCCTTCAGGGGCCAAAAGCCACCAAGCTCCTCAATCTTCCCATCTAACCCTCTTTGAGCAGCTCAACTTTTAGCTGCCATTCTTTATAAGACTTCATTTGAACAAAGGACACTATAGTTAAATAAGGTTTAAGAACCACTGCCTTAGAAAAAAATCTATAGATGACCCAAAGCTGTATGAGATGGTTAATTTGACAGGTGACAAATTAGAATCCAAAACTGATCTCAACAGAATGGAATGATGGGCTAAACACAACAAATAAATCTAATATGGATCAATATGATGTCCTATATTTGAAATCTAAGTCATCCACATACAATAAAATGTGAAACATCTATTAAAACAGTTTTTATACAATTTTCAATATCATGGAAAAATATTTACAGATACAGTAAGTGGGGAAAAAAGCAAGATGTAAAACTGTATATATAAAAAAACTTTACAGATCTCAACCATATGAAAATATATGTCTGACAAAGGTTATGAGACAATAATAACCACTACCACCACTTTCACAAATATTCTGCATGGTGGACATGGATGACTTATCTATATCTTTCTGTATTCTTTTAAATATTCTAAAATAAATGGCTTACTTTCATAACCAAAACAACAAAATATTAAAAAAATTAATGGGGGGTCATTTGCCTGACACTAGGATGAGGAAGACCTGGAATGATGGTAATTCAAAGGAAAAAAGACATGTGGAATTTAATCATCTACTAGATCCTCAGGCCCTCCAGTGACTCAGTTCTTATGCTCATTGGTTACTTTACAAGTAGTAGGCAACCAGAGCAAGGGATGTGGTTGCACCACCACACAGGGCAGTAGTCAGACCACACCTGAAGATAAAAAGAGAATCCACATATGTGAAGAGTCTGGAAGCAATGTCACGTGAGAAACAGCTGAAGAACTAGGGATGTTTAGTACAGAAATCACTTGAAGAGGATGTGACTATCTTTGAATACTCAAAAGATATCATGTAAATGGATGTTATTCAATCTGTGTTAACCACAAAAAGCAAAAACAGAACCAGTAAATGTAGGTAAAATGGTGGTGGCAAGCTACAGCTCAACTGTCAGGAGAAATTTCTTGCAACAGAAAGAAGGGATGTAACACCTACATTTGCCTTTTCAACTTCTCCGATTGCTGCAGGAGGTCTTCCTCATCATCATCTTTGTGGTCTTCCAGTGTCAGGTCCTCCTTGTCAGAATCACTGTGTTTATCCTGCAAAATCATACAGTATCACATGCCAAGTTAATCAGAATAAAATGTGTCCTCAGCTAAGACAGGATTCAGAAACTTCTGCCCAAACATTTTCATTCTAGGAAATTGCTTCTGATAACATGCCAAACAGACTTCTCAAGAATTCAAACTACAGAATAAACAAAATCCCCAGCAGCTGTACATGGAGTTCAGTTATGATTACTTTGTTCCCTTCAAACTCACCTCATCACTATCAAACTCATTATCATTTGGGACAAGTCGAAAGTCTCCAAATTCCTCCTCTTCACCTTCTTCTTCCCTAAGATGCAAATCAACAAATCCATAAACAAGTTGAAAGCCAACTATAAGCAGTCAGCCAATTTAGGGACTGCAAATATCTTATATCCCCAACAATCTCTTTAAGAAACAGGAAACAAGATATCTTGCCTTTCAAAACAAAAATTTTTTTTTAAATTGTGATAAAATACATACAACATAAAGTTTACTATCTTAACCATTTTAAGTGTACAGTTCATTAGTGTTAAGTACTTTCACAGTGTTATCCAACCAAGCTCTAGAACACTTTTCATCTTAAAAAACTAAAACTCTATACCCTTTCAATACCAACTCCCCAATTTTACTGCCCCACAGCCCCTGGCAACCACCTTCCTACTTCCTGTCTGTATGAATTTGACTACACTAAGTACCTCATATAAATGGAATCATATAGTATTTGCATATTTATGAATGGCTCACTTCACTTAGCATAATCTCCTCACAGTTCATCCATGTCTTAGCATGTATCACAATCTCCTTCCCTTTTAAAGGCTGAATAATATTCCACTATGTATGCATCCTCTTGGGATGCTTCCACCTTTTGACTATTATGGATAATGCTGCTATGAACATGGGTGTACAAATATCTACTAAGAAATCGTGTTCTCAGTTCTCTTGTGTATATACCCAAAAGTGGAATAACTGCTGGGAGCGAGGAGGTATTTAAAAAATGGGGTTTTGATTTGTATTTCCTTCATCACTGGTGATGTTGAGAACTTCCATGTGCTTTTTCTTGCCTTTTTTACCCTGTTCCCAATCAACTAAATGAAAGCATTATAATAAATAATTTCTTCACTATGCAAATATGAGACTCAAACCCACTGCAAGACTCTCAGACAGGATACGAAGCCCCTACTTATTGAAGTAGTAAATGAAGACCATTTACTGCTAAGCCCAGAGAAGCTACCCCTGTAGTTCATCAGAAGACGGAACTTGCTAAATTCCCTCAGGTCACTGAGACTCACCGGTCTGTTGGGAAAGAGCCTGAACAAAGAGCGAGGGCTTCTTCCATTGGATCACCCAGGCTACTATCCTTCTCCTGCTTATTTAACTCTGATGGATCCAGAGTAGAGACATCTACATTACAACAAAGAAAAAGATTTGTCACCAAGAACTGATAGCTTTATCCTCTTTCCCCAGCCATCTGAAGACATGCCGGCTCAGCACAGTTCTAAGGTAAGCTTGCCAAAAAGAGCTCACCATCCATTCATTCAACAAATCCTTATTTAGTGCTTACTATGTGCCAGGCACCAGGGAGACAGCAGTGAATAAAACAAAGATCCCAGCTCCCAAAGAGCTTACATTCTAGCAGGGGTGTGAGGAGAAAGGGGTGCGCAGGTGGAAGTAATAACTTAGCATTTATATGAAATTTACTATGTAGCAGACACTGTTCTAAGCTTTGCACATATTCTAGCCATAAATGACAAGTCATATGGCCAAAGTTAAAGCAGTCTTAAGGTGATACTTCACCATCCTAAAAAACTAAGAGCTCTAAACGTTAGGAGCTAAGCAGTGAATTCAACCTAGGTTCAAGAATCCACCATGGCTCTGTTTTCTGTGAACTTTTCACCTGAGACTAAAGGACTTCTTCATATGGACACTGACTTAAGATATTTGGGTGGGTGAGCCTTGCTGCTCTGTTGGATAATTACCCTGAGAAGTAAATTTTCCTGAACAAAGATCCAGAAGTTCCTCCATGTTCTCTTTCTTGTCACTCTTCCCAGGCAGAGGCTTTTCAGCCTGAGATGCAAACTTTCCGGTACACAAATCCAACAATTCATCCATGTTGGCATCCATGGCGTTCTCATCCATACTGGCCAATGGCAACCGAGGCTTCAAATCTTGGTACTGATTCCTGTGGTTTCTAACATTTAAGAACCTACAAGCCCAATGAAGAGTGTAAGAAATGCTCCAGGAAAAAAAAAAGTAGTGGGGGAAAAGCCTGAACTCATTTCCAATAGCAAAGTTGGAATCTGAATTCTGAACCAGAAGATAAGAGTGTCAGACTTTAGCCTGTGATAACCTTAAGAGGGAGGGGGATGTTTATGAAAGAATAAGACAAATGGTAAAGGCTGATTTGGGGCTTCAGATGGTGCTAGAGTAGGGCCTGGTGGTATGGCCATGTACTGTGCCACAGAGCTGTCAATTCTCAATGCCACCCAAAAATCCTAACACAGTGGGATGAAAGTGAAAGTGTCAGTCACTCAGGCGTGTCCGACTCTCTGCAATGCCGTGGACTGGGACCCACCAGGCTCCTCTGGCCATGGAACTCTCCAGGCAAGAATACTGGAGCGGGTTGCCATTTCCTTCTCCAGGGGATCTTCCCGACCCAGGGGTTGAACCCAGGTCTCCCACACTGCAGGCAGATTCTTTACCATTTGAGCCCCCAGGGATATGGATACAGGGAAATTTGATGACCTCAAAAGGGTTATGCAGTTCTAATAAGGTAGAAATTAAAGGATCAGAATGCTAGCAAGGCTATTTACTTTTTATTTTCTAGATAGACTTTCTTCAAACTTGTAGGATATAATACTAATGATCTGCACACCTCTCTTTCTCAGAAGAGAAAGCACAGATGGAGTGACAGAAGCTCGCTTTATTTTTAAACAAAATTAAGCAGTACCCAGCACCATCCCACCCACAGAAACATAAAACTACCTACCCATCTGCATCCAACAGTTGGCTCTGAGTGTCATCTTCTAAGCAGAACTGGAAGTCTCCTGCTCCTAGGAAAAGTGTCTTAGGTTCTGGGGAGGCGTTATACAGATCTTGGGAATCCTCTATGGGAAGTGAAGGCTCAGACAGCTTTCCTGAACTCTGGCACCAAAACAAAACCAAACAAAAACAAAACATTTTACAAATGTCATTCACTGTCATGACAACAACAGAAGCTGCTATTTGTAAAATTTAATCTACTCTCAGGCAATTGCAGTTGGGGAGGACAATGCATAGCCAAGGGAAGCATGAAAAAAACATCCTCAAGAAAGAAAGAACCCTGGATGAGGTTTGTTTTTAATAAAATATAAAGGGGGTGGATTTTTTAAACTGAACATACATAATGTGGTGGGAGTTTTTGGCTTGGACACACTTTATTTAGCAATGTGGGAAGCAAAAGAGGGAGGAGATTAGAAAACCATTACCATCTCACCTTAGAGGCTGAACTGACCAAACTGGCTCGAAATAGCCCGGGGGAAGGAGATCTGAATCCTCCTGCTGTAGGGAAAAGACCGGTCCCACGGCCTGTGTGTCTGTTACAAGGCTGATAGGATGGAAGTGTGGAGCCTATCAGCTCAAAGCTGCTATTGTGGCTGCTCTCCTTTGTCAGGAATGAGCATGAATCATCTTCATCTAAAGAAAGACAACTTTTAAGTGCATGATTCCCAGAAATAAGTCAGACTTGTTTAGGAAAGAGATGAGAATGAAACTGTCTGGTAAGATCCACTGGTAAACCTCTGAAGTTACATGTTCCAAAACATTACATTAAAGGTTAACTATGGTACTAAGATAGCATCATACAATCAGGGTTTATCACTCTGAGCTAAGTGACACCTCAAAGTTCCTGTCTTTCTTTCACCTTCCCTAAGGCCTATGATTACCCTTTCCATTATCTAGTCACTTATGTATCTTCCTTTGATCTACATGATAGAAATGTTTCATGTTTCACTCAATCAACACATATTCACTAACGACCTATTAAATGCTCAGGGTCAACTGTAAAGAAACTGCATGTAAGATTTCAAAAACTGGACCAAGAAAAATATTTGGGATTTTTTTTGTTTCTTATATTGGCTGCACCATGCAACTTGTGAGATCTTAGTTCCCCGACCAGGAATTGAACCTGGGCCCTCAACAGTGAGAGCATGGAGTCCTAACCACTGGACCACAAGGGAATTCCCAAGAAAAACAATACAGTTCCTAAATTCCTATCACTGTCACAGGTAAGACTGGGAAAAGTTCACCAAGGTTCAGAAAAATGGAACCTTATGGAATTGTAGTCCTTAAATGTTAAAGCTGGAGGATTAGAGAAAAATCAAGTTTCAAGTTCCACATAAGAGTCACTACTTACCTAATTTGCTAGGTTTTTTGCCTGAGTTTTCATCTATTTCTGATTTTTCTTCAGTAGGAGAGTAACTACAAAATAAGTAGGTAAATTAAATATCTGTTTCTACTTCTTCCAAGAGGGGCAAATTCCCTGGTATTTACCAGGGAATCTTATCTTTCCTTAGAGAGAATTACTTACCCCATCTTGGAAGAGCTATCCTTGAATAGAAGGAAGGTAGAATCAGATGAGAGAGGCTTGGGGACAGAGAGGCCAACTGACTTGCCAATTTCACCACTGCCATCATCATTGTTTTCTTTGTCTATTTCTTTCTCATCTTTGGTTTCTATTTCTTCACCACGGAGAAGGAATTCTGCAGTCTTTACCAATCATGCCACCCCAAAACAAAATAGTACAAGTCAAAAATTTTAAAAGCAAACATACTAGCCTGAAATACGGCTGCTTAGTTACAAGTCACATCTTAAACCTGAAAAGGTAAACCTGAAGGAAGCTCACTACAACCATTATCATTAACACAATTTATTAGTTGTAGACACTTCCAGAGCTCTTTTATACTTTGTTACTTTATCTTTCACCCTTTCAAAACTGCTACAAGATTCTGAATGAACTGGATTATCATTTAACTGAGTTAATGAGAGACTGCATGATTAGCCTAAGGTTGCAGGACAACTCCTGGCCTCCAACCACAAACTGTGACACCCTGCTCAGTTCAGCCATGGCTTTCCTCTTCCTTTACCCAGGGCTAAACATTAACCAGCTCTTTCAAATGACTCCACTGTTCAAACAAGGACACTTTTCTTTCTCCTAATACCAAAAATCCTATCATCACCTGTCTTCTCTAGGTGGAAAACTACCTTAGAACAAGGGCAAGAGGCCCATCTACAAAAACCTTCTTCAACAATTAACTTGGGAAGGTCTTGGCCTGAGAATTTATTCCAGACCTCAACCTGGCCAAGGTTAAAAGTGCTTTTTTTTTTCTAAATAGAGAAATCTACATGAACAACAAAGATAAAAGTCTTTAATAGAAAGCCATTTCGATATCAGCATTATAGTACAATATGTGAACCAACAGGTAGAAGCCAGGGCATGACCGAACTGCAGGTGTTCCATGGGGCTGAAAGAAGTGAATGCACTAAGATTTAGTACACCTGAGCCACCCTCCTCTCTGACCCTGAGAGCTCTTCCACAGTCGAACGTGCTCATCATCCTCTTACTCAGACCTGATTTTCTCTTTCCCTTACTCATCGTGACCTAGTAACAAAAGCACGTAATTGCCAGCAACCTGCTCGTTGCCTTCTTCCTCCTCTTCCTCTTCTTCCTCCTCTTCCTCCTCCAAGGCTTCCTCTCCCTCCTCTTCGCCATCTTCCTCAGACTCATCTGTCATCTCTTCCTCCTCCTCCTCTTCCTCCTCAAATCCATCCTCATTATCTAACTTGAGTAATGCCTGGCGTTTTTGACGCTCCTCCAACCTTCGGAGTTTCATTGCTTCTTGAAGTTTAGCTTTCAGCACCTGAAGCTTTTCCCCTGAACAAAAGTATGAAGAGATGCTTTAGATGCAATGACCGACTACACACAACAAGTGTCCATTTTAGGCAACTCCAGAAGTGTTCCAGGCACATCACAAAAGGAAAATGAGAGACCTTCGTGTTTTAGGCTTTTGTTATCTTAACAAATGGGGACTATTAGGAATTGAGTGTAGGAGATAACTCCCATAATTATGTTCTATACCCTGGGATATTACACAGATTATTATTATTTAAAAAAGCCAAAAAAAAAAAAGAAGGAACGGGGGTAAGTGGACCTTCAAAAATCTCTGGCTCAGAAGCCATGAAGGAAAATATTGATAAATGTACCCACACTGAAGAAAAAGAGAAACAACTCAAGAGTAAAAACAAGCAAAATATGAACTGGTATTAAAAATAATGCTTAACTTCACTTCTTGCTAGCAATACAAATCAAAATAATGATACCATTTTTTATACATTTGGCAAACATTTGAAGGTTTGATAATACCCATTATTACAGGAAGAAACAGGAACTCTTACACACTGTGATTCAGAGTGAAAATTAGTGCAACTTATTTTGACGGACAATGTGACTAGGACTCACTGATTCCACCGTAAGGAATTCTGCGTCAAGATTTACTAACACATATATGATACTAGGGTGCAGTATTGTGTGAAATACTAAAACTGAAACAAACATGATGTCCCTTACAGAAGGATCGTTAAACAAATCATGTTATACCTGTACGACGGAATACCATGTGATGTTAAAAAAACACCTCAGAAGCAACATGTATATCTGAACTCTTGAATTAGATGGTCTGGTCAGGCTACTCGCTCTCTTACTTACTAGTCATATAGGTTTGAGCAAGTTGTTTCGATGCTTTGTATGTCAGTTTCTAATATCATTTGCTGTAAAGCACCTGAGCAGTGTCTGGCAGACAGGGAGTGTTCAGTGTGTCTTGCACACACTCACACAAAAGCATATGCATATGAATTTTCCTAGGACAAACAAGAAATTGTTAAACTGCCTCTGGGAAGACTAATTTTTTTTAATTTATCTTTTAATTGAAGGATAATCGCTTTACAAAATTTTGTTGTTTTCTGTCAAACATCAACATTAATCAGCCATAGGTGTACATAGGTCCCCTCCCTAATGTTTCATTTTATACCTTTTCCTAAGTGTTTAATTTTTTTCTACATGATAAATTGCTCGTATTTTCAAAGTGGAAGTGGGAACAACAGACCTGTCCCTAATACAGATTACAAAGCAGAATGCATGATGTATGACTGCATTATTATTTTGTTTTTCAAACAGACATGCACATGCACGCAAAAAGTTTCAAGGGACATACAACATGGTTACAGAAGATGTCTCTGACAGAAAAATCTTTTTGTTTATTCCAGAAATTTTGTTTACTACAGAAATTTGTTGTTCATTCCATTTATTTTCTACAATGGGTATTTTTTTAAACAATAAGACAAAAACTATTTTAAGAAATAAAGTCATCTTACCCACCCCATACAAGTAGGCCATATCCAATCTCCAGAGTCTCCAAGGAAAACGATTTTATAACTTCTCACTATAGGGTCTTCAGCAGCCATAAAGGGCA